>NC_134311.1:15501451-15804481 GCF_949628215.1 Phalacrocorax aristotelis | reverse complement strand
GAGCTTTGAGGTATGCAAGTTTTGCCAATGCAAGTGTCCTAAAAATGTAGGATACCCCCCCAAGCCCATCAAAGGGAGCATAAATGGAAAAGTGACAGTTATCAATCAAGATAAGAGCATTTTCACCTTGTATTACTTGAACTCCAAGGACTTTTCTGGTATTAGTGCTCTGACATATTTTGTTTGTGGGCCATAAAAAGCAACATACATCCATATGGGTATACAATCCAGGGTAGCTCCATAGTAAAGATAATTTATACATCCGCTGAGAAGTAGACATTAACTAAAACACTGAAAGCTTAATTGGCTACCATTGACTCTGAGTTATTGCCTATATTTGCTTGTCTGTGACATGTACATTGACTTTCAGCTTGAGTCAATATGCCACAGATGGCTCTTTGTTGCCGCATTTTATATTAGTATCTCAGAAATACATTAAATTATTATTTAAATTAATACATTAAAATATTATTTAATTAATTTTAATTTTATTAAAAACTATTTAAGACATTATTATTTCAATTAATTTCTACTATTTAAATTAATTAATAATAAAATCTAAATCAATTATATCCTATATACATAACTTCAGTCAATTTAATTTTTAGAAGATTTGGCTTACCAAAGAGTTGAAAAATAATATGCTGAGATATATCCCAGCACATACTAGTATCAATGCACATAACAATGAATGAAGGAGCATTCATTTATTACGTTTCTTTCACTGAAGCCCGTTATCACAAAGATCATTTCGAATTTTAGCAAAAAATCTATAAATAAAACTACTAAGGGCTCTATATAATATCTGATTACCTATCACTTAGTTCAATTTTCACTATTCACTGAGTGTCTTTTTATATTATTATATCACCAATTAATATTATCTTACCATATACAAAATACTGAATTAAAATATCACTCCTTCCAAAAATAGAATTCATTAAACATGAATATGAAATAGGATGCTTTACAGAAGGGCACACATGAGTTTTCCATTATTTTACTTGCACATCAAGTGCTATTTTTAACATTCTTTAACTTTCTACCTAGCATGCTCTGCGGAGACACAGAACTAAAATCCTGTGTAATGTTTGCAACATTAAGCTTAGTAGATTATAAGGTTCTAGGCTGGTTCTAAATTATAGATTACTTTAGACTACAGATAAACCTAGATTACGTGACAAAGGTCTTAATTCAACTGAATTCTTTTTACTGTCAAATACTATAATGATTGAAAGCAAACGAAAAAAAAAAGGCTGAAATCTGAACAGGAAGCTTCTTGTCCTGAATAAAAGAAATTATTGTTTTCCTTGACTCAGTGCAAAAATCCAAACAATTTTTCTGATTTTTTAAGTGTATACAGCAAAATGAGAATATAGTCTTACCGGAGGCTGCCTATGTTCTGAGAGAGCTATGAAAATTACATTCAGGGCTTCTATATCTACATTATCATTCATTTTAATTGCCACAGCAAATAAGTAATATTGTAACTGAATAAATATTTTTCTTCCTAATAGCTCTGTAAACTCAACCTGCTAAACTGAGTACTTCCTAGCATGGGACCACTGTCTTACATAAAGCAGGCTGCCTCCTCTCATGATCTAAAGGGTCACCTGGCCTGCAGGGTGTATAGAGATTGTGATCGTGACTTCATAGGATTCCATAACGTACAAGGAGGCTTAGGCTTTACCCTCTAAGTTTCTGTACTTTTTTACAGATTACCGCAAACACCACAACAATCACCACTAGCCAGTATACCTATGATTAATAAAGCAAATATATATATTTCAAGCTATTACAAATTATTATCAGCAACCAATAATATAGCAACAATAACAAGTATACATGTAACAATACAGGTTACTGCAAACTTACTACCAGTAATGCAAAGTTATCAATAACACAACAACATATATACTCATGATAACTTACTTACATGTATATATATGGTACCAAACACAGTAAACATTCCAGAAGGTGGCCAAAGCATCCCTAAGGGGAGGACAAACCAAACTGACCCAAGAAGAGGGCCAGAGGGGGCAAAAAACAAAGTCTCACTTTAAGATGATTTCCATCGCAGAGTTTGGAGTCAGCCACGCACCCCTAGCAAGGGTCCAAAATCTCACAGGAAGGTCATCCAGAGAGCTCAACCTGTTTAGAAGGAGGAAAAGTATGTGCACTATGGGAAGGTCTCAGATAGAGATGCTCCATTCTGGATAAAAATTAAGTCATTTTTGTATCATAGAGACATAAGAGGGTGTAGGACACCACCATTTGAAGCACCCAATACATGTTAATTTCACCTGGGACAGCCAATAGATAATGATGTTTTCTATCTGCTCAGAGCAGTTTTTAATTTTCCAGACTGTTTTCCTGTTCTTGCAGTTAGAACAGTCAATGGCAGCTACCGATTCTTACTTTCTCAGGACATTTCAGGTGATAAGTAGCCATTATGGTTCCTTGGTTTTGTGCGTATCAGTGGTGTCTCAGGATGTGTTCACTTTCCAGATGCCCAGCTGCACTTGGAAAATGACAGCTGTGCTTCTCAAGAATGCTTCACAGACCTGGTTCCTAGGCTAATAGTTGCCAAGCTGGCAGGCATTTTCTCTGTCATTTTCTCAGTATTTCAGCAGACTACTTCGTCCATTTGGTAATTTTCCTTTCTAACCATGTCTGCTCAAATCACCTCCCTGCAGGACAGCTTGAGGTCCCATCCATACCCTGAGTGTGTGCAAGCAATAGCTTGCTGACGTACAAGCAACACCTTTTGTCTTCAGAGCATAGGCATAATTGATGGAAATCTGCAAACAGCACTAAATTGTTTGTGATGTACAAGATGGGCTAGAATCCAATTTATTTCCTCCTGGCTGTGCTCACTCTGCCTTGCTAGGTAGAGTAAATGCAGCATATCTTACTTTCATAACTGAAGTCAGCAGATATGTCACTGAATACACAAAAAGACACATCTGTTGAATAATAAAGTCTCCCTGTTATAATCACTTTTCACAGTAATGCCACATATTAAGCACAGGCACAGAACTTAAAGGGGTTTCTAGTGAACATCAGCCATGAAGGGCACTGAACTTAAGGGATGCGGTTACAACTTCAAAGTCAGGACATGCAGGACTCAGGAATAGTCTGGGCTTTTAGATCTGAACCCAAAGGAACACCTGGCTTTTCATATTTCTCTTTCATCTATACCTCTTATTTGTGGTTTCACATATAAATGAGTGCCATTAAAAGAGTGTTAACTCTCAGTATGAGAGTCTTCCAGATAGGCCATAGAGTATAAGGCTGTTTCTCAACAGCAAGTTCCCGTTACAGAAATACAACAATCAAAAATGAAAAACTGCCTTCTGGAAAAGGAGTCCAGTATGTCCAGAATGTCCAGTAAAACTAGAAAAGGTCAGCTATATTGAAAGAATGAGACCATATCAGTAAAATTACCAGCAATAAATCAATGGCAGGTGCTGCAAATGGTTTGAAAACCCAGCCCTCTATCCAATCTATCAACAACCAGACAGCCAAAGTTGGCAGCTGTGGCATGACGGAATCTCATAAACGTGCCAGTTCCATATCGAAGTAAGAAATCTTTAATGTCAAGCAAACATTAAGACAAATATTTCATAGAATCATAGAATCATAGAATCATTAAGGTTGGAAAAGACCCTTAAGATCATCGAGTCCAACCACTAACCTATCACTGCCAAGTCCACCACTAAACCATAACCTCAAGCACCACATCTACCCTTCTTTCAAATGCCTCCAGGGATGGTGACTCAACCACCTCCCTGGGCAACCTGTTCCAATGCCTGACAACATTTTTGATGAAGAAGTTTTTTCTAATGTCCAATCTAAACTTCCCCTGGCACAGCTTGAGGCCAATTCCTCTCGTCCTATTGCTTGTTACTAGGGAGAAGAGACCAACCCCCACCTCGCTACAACCTCCTTTCAGGTAGTTGTAGAGAGCAATAAGGTCTCCCCTCAGCTTCCTCTTCCCCACACTAAACAACCACAGCTCCCTCAGCCGCTCATAGTAAGACTTGATCTCCAGACCCTTCACCAACTTCGTTGCCCTTCTCTGGACACGCTCCAGCACCTCAGTGTCCTTCTTGTAGTGAGGGGACCAAAACTGAACACAGTACTTGAGGTGCAGCCTCACCAGTGCTGAGTACAGGGGCACGATCACCTCCCTGCTCCTGCTGGCCACGCTGTTTCTGATACAAGCCAGGATGCCGCTGGCCTTCTTGGCCGCCTGGGCACACTGCTGGCTCATGTTCAGCCAGCTGTCAACCAACACCTCCAGGTCCTTTTCCTCCAGGCAGCTTTTCAGCCCTCCATCCCCTGGCCTGTAGTGTTGCATGGGGTTGGTGTGACCAAAGTGCAGGACCCCGTACTTGGCCTTGCTGAATCCTCATACTGTTGGCTCTGGCCCAATGATCCAGCCTGTCCAGGTCCCTCTGTAGGGCCTTCCTGCCCTCCAGCAGATCGACACTTCCACCCAGCTTGGTGTCATCTGCAAACTTACTGAGGGTGCACTCAATCCCCTCATCCAGATCATCAGTGAAGATATTGAACAGGACCGGCGCCAACGCTGAGCCCTGGGGAGCACCACTCGTGACCGGCCACCAACTGGATTTGACTCCATTCACCACCACTCTCTGGGCTTGATCGTTCAGCCAGTTTTTAACCCAGCACAGAGTGCACTTGTCCAAGCCGTGAGCAGCCAGCTTCTCCAGGAGAATGCTGTGGGAGACAGTGTCAAAGGCCTTACTAAAGTCCAAGTAGACAATGTCTACAGCTTTCCCCTCATCCACTAAGTGGGTCACCTTATCATAGAAGGACACCAGGTTAGTGAGGCAGGACCTCCCTTTCATAAACCCATGCTGGCTGAGCCCGATCCGCTGGGTGTCCCGTATGTGCTGCATAATGGCATTCAAGATGATCTGCTCCATGATCTTTCCTGGCACCAAGGTCAGGCTGACAGCCCTGTAGTTCTCCGGATCCTCCTTCCGACACTTTTTGTAGAGGGGCGTCACATTCCCTAGCTTCCAGTCATCTGGGACCTCCCCGGTTGACCAGGACTGTTGATAAATGATGGAGAGTATCTTAGCAAGCTCCTCTGCCAGCTCTCTCAGTATCCTCGGGTGGATCCCATATGGCCCCATGGACTTGTGAACATCCAGGTGAAGCAGCAGGTCGGTGACTGCCACCTCGTGAACAACTGGGACTTCATTCTGCATACTAGATCCATCTCCCAGCACAGGGGCCTGACAACCCCAAGGATGACCAGTCTGACTATTAAAGACTGAGGCAAAGAAAGCATCAAGTACCTCAGCCTTCTCCTCATCTTTCATGGCAAGGTTACCTTCCACATCCAACAAAGGAGGGAGATTCTCCCTGGCCCTCCTTTTGTCACTGATGTATTTATAAAAACATTTTTTGTTATCTTTAACAGTGGCGACCAATTTAAGTTCCAGCTGGGCCTTCGCCTTTCTAATCTTTTCCCTGCATAACCTCACAACATCCTTGTAGTCCTCCTGAGTCACCTGCCCCTTCTTCCAAAGGCAGTAAGCTCTCCTTTTTTTCTTGAGTATCAGCCAAAGCTCCGTATTCAGCCAAGCCAGTCTTCTCCCCCACCTGCTCGACTTACAGCACACAGGGACAGCCTGCTCTTGCGCCTTTGAGACTTTCTTCTTTAATAACATCCAGCCTTCCTGGACTCCTTCACCCTTCAGGACTGCCTCCCAAGGGACTCTGTTAACCAGACTCCTTAACAATCCAAAGTCTGCCCTTCTGAAGTCCAGGGTAGCGGTTTTGCTGACACCTTTCCGTACTTCTCCAAGAATTGAAAACTCTGTCATATCATGGTTGCTGAGCCCAAGACAGCCTCCAACCACCACCTCATCCACCAGGCCTTCTCTGTTCACAAACAGCAGGTCCAGCAGGACACCTCCCCTGGTTGGCTCGCTTACCAGCTGCTTCAGGAAGTTATCTCCCACACACTCCAGGAACCTCTGAGACTGCTTTCTCTCTGCTGTGTTGTATTTCCAGCAGATATCTGGTAAGTTGAAGTCTCCCGTGAGAACAAGGGCTAGAGATTGTGAGACTTCAGCCAACCGCTTGCAGAGAACTTCATCTGTCTCCTCATCCTGGCTGGGTGGTCTATAATAGACTCCCACCAGGATAGCTGCTTTGTTAGCCTTCCCCCGATCCTTTCCCATAAGCACTCAACCTTATCATTACCGTCATTGAGTTCTAGACAGTCAAAACACTCTCCAACATACAAGGCTACCCCTCCACCTTTCCTTCCTTGCCTGTCACTTCTAAAGAGCTTGTAGCCATCCACTGCAGAGCTCCAGTTGTGGGAGTCATCCCACCATGTTTGCACGATGGCGACCACATCAGTTTCCCTGGTGCGCAATGGCTTCCAGCTCCTCCTGTTTATTGCCCATGCTGCGTGCATTGGTGTAAATACACTTCAGTTGAGCTATGGATCTGTTCTCCAACACAGGCATGCCACCCCCAGGCTCATCCCTAGCAAGCCTGGTTTTATCCCCTTCCCCCTTCATATCTAGTTTAAAGCCCTCTCAACGAGGCCTGCTAACTCCTGAGCCAGAAGCCTTTTCCCCCTTTGCAACAGGTGAGCCCCATCTCTCTCCAACAGGTCTGGTGCCATGTAAACTGCCCCATGATCAAAAAAACCAGAATTCCACTGCTGGCACCAGCCTCTGAGCCACGTGTTAATGAGGTGGGGCTTCCTGTTCCTTTCTGTGTGCCTCCCGGCTACCGACAGGATGGAGGAAGACACTACCTGTGCTCCTGATCCTTCAGGTAATCGCCCCGGTTCTCTCAAGTCCCTTTTGATTGTCTTTGCACCTCTCTCAGCTACCTCATCACTGCCAACCTGAACAACCACTAGCGGATAATAATCGGATGCTTTTACCAGCCTAGGGAGCTTCCTGGTAATGTCTCTTATCCTTGCCCCAGGGAGGCATCAGACTTCCCTAAGGGATGGGTCCAGTTGGCATATCGGGCCCTCTGTTCCCCTCAGAAGGGAGTCGCCTACGACAATTACCCTTCTTTTTTTCTTACCCGTGGCCACTGTAATGCATGGCGCTGACTGGTTCCCCACAGTCAACCCCTTGGGTGGTTCACTGTCCGTACCTTCATCCTCCTGGCCCTCAGGTTCCAGAGCCTCCTACCTATTGTGTAAGGGCACCTGGGGGGGCAAAGTCGGCTGGGAGAGGATTCGCCTACTGCACTGAGCAGGGGTCTGCATCCATCTTCTGTCTTTTGGGTCCCCTCCCTCTGCCTGGCGGCACGAGGGCAGGGGAGCCACTCCTACTCCTGATGCTTCTATCTGGTGTGCTCGTCTCAGGGATGGTAGGGATTCCCTGTGAAGGTCCTATTGAGCGTTTCCTCCTCTTAACTACTACAATCTGCTGTCCAAATATAGTTCCAGTTGTGAAGATTTCTAGACTTCCTATTTTTAGTGTTGATAATAATGAAAAGATTTTGCCACTGGACAAGAGTAATGAGGAAACCACTTGGGTTCAGTTAGAGTCAAATAACCCGTTTTTGAAAACTACAGACAACTATATGCAGTGACTAGAAGATTATACAAAATGCTGGTCAGTTTGCTTTCTACAATACAGAAGACAGTGGTCAGCACTAACGATAATTTAAAGACTATTATCTAATTCTAATTCACTACCGTCTTAATTGTATTCTGCAGAGAACTTAATCCTCCAGAGAGATTACTGTAAATATGCATGTATTCTCTGGAAGGGAAAAAAAAAACCAAACAAAAAAAAAACCAATTAGGAATGAATAGCACTCAGCTGCTTCTGTCCCCAAAGATTTTAAACACAGCATCAGCTGTCAGTGCAGACCAGTCTCACAGTATAAATAGGAAAGTGGGAAAAGAAGCTCACATACAGTCCAAGCTATCAAAGCCCCTCTGACCTCATTTCTTCCATTTCATTTGTGTCACACATAAGCAGGCAATAAGGTAAAAAGAGACAATGAAGTGACTTTATGATCTACCAATTCTCAGCTACCAAAATCATAAGATTTAACTAGAGCTGCTTTACACCATTCTTGCAGTCTGAGGAAAACTGGCTCTGGGATTCAGGAGCTACTAAGGTTCTTGTTCCCAGCCAGGAAATCAAGCATGGCTTGAGCCCTAAGGAGCTGCTCTGGGTGTAGCAGATAAAAATAAATTACTGCATAAAATGGGAAAATTTCATTATTGTCTTCCACCAATCTTACAGAGAAAGAAGTAAAGCCTCTGTTATCATATAACCTTATCAGTAGCTTTTTCTTCTTTTGTACATACAAAAAAAAAAAAAAAAAAGAAAAAAAAGAAATCAGTCAAGCACTTGAAACTGCCAGAATGGCTGTAGCTTGTAGAAGCAGAGCTATCTGACCTGCTGATAAAGCCCATTTGTTATTGTCCTACAAAGGAGGAGACGTAATTAACTGCCTTTTGAAGATCCATGGAATACCTTGCAGAGCTTCACATCTGACAGCTAACCTCAGCAGCTAGTAGGAACATGCTGCAATCAGTGGCGATAGTTAAGAGCACCTCACAAAATGGCCAGTTGTCATGTGAAGGGGCACAGAGGACTATGTTGTCACTTCCCTGATCCTTTTGGTACCCCCAGCTTCCTCCGCCAGAGGATTTCAGGTGGGTTTAGTGCAATATCGTTCCTACCAACAAGGACACATCCACCAGCAAAGCAGGACTCAAGTCTCTGCTGAAGTTGATGGCTATAGCTGGGAGCTCTGAAAAGCTGCTTGCATGAAGCCCCAAGAAGAATTTAAAAACAAATACAATTACTTTGTGCCTGGCCTCTGGGTTAGTGCAAATAATTTGAATGTCACATAAAACTGCTGTATGCTTTTTCTTTAAACTTCTGTGATTTACTATTTAATTGAAAAAAAAAACACCTCACAAGAACTGAGTTTTAAATATATTCAGATTAATTCCCTTAATGCCTAAGTTCCCTTAACTGATTCAGAGAAAGGTAGAATTTAGGAAAGAAAAACAATACTTACTACAGATTAAATGGGGTTAGAGACTCAGCAAAATTCTAGTGAAAGTGCAGTAGAAACAAAAATAGTCTCTCCCTCTGCAAATCTACCAAGCATAAAATCAATGGAGAAATACTATGACAATGCAGCTCTCCTCCTGTAATTATATGTCTCCAGGATATTTTCACTGTTATAAAATAGCAATTCTTTTATCTCCTGAATGAATACACTGAGGTCATGTGATCTGATCAATTGATCTTACCGTTTAAAAGAAAACTACTTCCATAACCATAGCTTTTTCTGTAAGACCCACTTTTATATCTGTGTATCTGGAGATATACAGCATGCATGTAAATATATCAACATTCACACTAAATAAACTGACTCTTAGATATATCATGTGAAAGAAAGCAGAAATCTCAAAGGTTCACAATTCAATGCTTATAATCCATAAGAATAGTGCTTTCAGGCTCTTTATGTAAGAAAGGAAATTTTATTACAGATCAATTGTCTTTCCTTATCTGTGAAGACAATCAAAACAATTGACATTGTATCTTACTTTCAACATATGAAAGAAAATAGATAAGGCATTTGAATTCATTTCCCATAGAGACTTAGCTTTTTTTGACAGCAGATTTAAGGTCTTTTTTCTCTTGCAAAAAGCTCTTGCAGGTAAGGTTTGGTATTCTAGCAAGAGCTGGGATTTCTTTGCATGCCCATGTTATTAAGGGTCTCTATTCTGGGGCGGGGGGAGCTGGAGAAGGGGGGAAGTTTTGTGTTTGGCACTAATTTAATGCAAATAGCAAAAGTCAAGAACTACAATGTTCTTGAATTTATTCCAATAAATTCCTCCACAAATTTTTCTTTGCCTGTTTTACCACTTATTAGAATTCTTGTCAAATTTGAAACTAATTGAAGTCAGCCTTGTTACAATCCCAGCTGACTGGCAAAACATTGTTTAAATGCTAATCTGGTGTTTATTCAGACACTTCACAGAGTTTCTACTTCCAAGAGCTTTCCCTTTTAATAAGCAAAACAAAAAAGCCCAAACCAACCAAACAAAAAACCTTTCCTTTTTTTTTCTGTGTTTTACCATCTTCCATGATGACAACTTGGGAAACCTTTGTCATTAGCTTCTTTTTTCAATAAACATAATAAAATAAACAGCAAATACATTTTTATGTGGAAATGGCTATGGATAAAATCTACCAAACTATGATTTAAACAGAGATTAAGAGAATTTAAGACAATTGTCAAGGGAAACAGGCAGTCATTTAAGTAGATATTCTGTTTCCCCTAAAATAGCTGATCTGTTTCTCAGAGCAGTGAAGAAAAGCAACCCCTGTCAGTAAGCTTATTTTTTTAGCCTCCTGGGGAGGAAAAAGAAAAAAGTATTTTCCAACACAATAAATTTTACTCATGCTGCAAATTTATGATCTATCCCCACAGACTTTGGTTTCCCATTTAGTTACATACAAAACTGAAACGAAAATATTTGCCTTTTATATCTTTATCAAATTTGTGTACCACACTGGAAATTCAGTGATGTCAGCCATAACTTAAAGAAAGTCCATCTTCCTGTTTTCTGTAAGGCTATAAATCCTTTAAATCACTGTCCACCAACATACCTCAAATGAAATAAAATCAGTCATTGCTGTGCTTCTGGTCAAAATCATCATCCTCCAAGGAGCAATGAGGTTATATATGGAAAAGAGAAAAAAAAATCAGAAAGCTAGAGATTAAAGAAGGAAACTAGAAGAAAAAAAATATACTTTATTATACTAAAACCAGATAAAATTTAGTGGCAAAGAGAAATTGCCTTGGCTAAACATTTTTGTCAGTATCAATAACACAGAAATAAAATTACTGGATATTTAATGATGAATTTTATTTAAAAGAATCAGTTACTGAGAACACAGTGGTTGCTACTAAAAGTTTTTAATATGTCAACAGGTATTACCTGTACTTTTCCAAGGAATAATTTACTGTGCCATGGGTGCAGATTAAATAAGAGCACATCAGTGATTTCATACCACCACCAACATATGGTCATCCCTATGACCATACTTTGCTTCCACACTAAAAACTTTCTGACACCATATGTCAGTTTGGAGTATTCACACAGTAGACTAAAACTCACATTTTCACTGAAACAGCAATATCTTCCCTATCTAGGCATACCACAGCTATTGGAAATGACTGGTGCATCTCAGCTGCTACTGTGATTCCAAATGGCAGACTGTAGATGCTAGCATGACTCTGATTATTTCCATTTTGCTTCCATTATTCAGTGTGCAAACAGACTACGTTAAAACCTGCAACAGATGCTAGCAACTTCCAAAGGCATAACTGATTTTTTAAATTTTCTTCAGTTCTGTAAACGGGTACCTGGAGAAAAGAATAACTATAACACTGTAGAAAAAAGAAATATGTTTATCATATCAAAGGAATAGTGAAAAAGTGAAGAACTGATAATCACAGGCAAGTTGCCCACATATAAATTGTACAGTTACAATTTTCTACTAGGAGATAAATCTTTAACCACACAAATTAGCTTGAGTTTGGATTAAACAAAAATCAAGACTGGAAGGAATACTGTTCTGGTATAACTATGATAGTAAAAAAAAAAAAATTTTAAAAAGCTAGCACAAGTTTAAATGTTCAGATAAATAACAGCAAAGAATTTTAAATACACATATGTAAAAAAGGTCATTTCACTTTCAAAGAGGGATGGAATTTTAAAAAGTAAATACAGAAAGTGTTAAGATGCAAAATATCCCTTTTTTCTCTTTATTCTTTTTTTTTCCTGCAAGGCAGAGCATTGCAGCCTGGGCTTTTGTAAACAAAAGTCAGGTTTACAACAAAGAAAGCTGAGTACTTAGGAAACATTGATATCACACCTACGAGTGTTTCTGAAAGCTTAGAGAACATTACATTTTATAAGGTTTCAAAACCAGACAACAGAAATTCAAGAGTGCTAAATGCCACAGCAGCTATATGGACATTAATAGATATTTCATTATATATTAGGTGTGGGAGATCTTTGGCAGTGAGATCCCCAAGGAGCAGTAAGAAGATACCACTTGCCTTTGTTTCTTCTGCCCTCTCAACCTTACTGCTCCAAGAAATGACGCTTAGGAATTTAGCCAGTTTGTATTGATCAGTCAGTCATTTTTTAAGCTCAGTTCAAAATCATGACTGGGAGAGCAAACAAAAAGCTGGGGAAAACTTAACTTAATTGATAACAAAAATGACAAAAAAATCACACTTTATACTAATCAATTACATTCATGTGGGCACTTAAAATAAGTAATTACAAAATAAAATACATTTTTCAGTGATATGGCATACTGATTGTCATTATTTTTACTTTATGAATTAGATAAGAACAACTTGACAAAGGTCCACTTCTACATTTTCTAACACAAACAGAGTTTTCTAACTAAAAAAAAAGATAAAGTATTTGAGGAAGATTAAAATGAAAAGTGAAACATTTGAGCATGCCATGAGCATGCTAAAGCAAGAATATCCTAACACTACTCTAAAGTAGAAAGCTGAAATCAAGAATTGCTGGAGCAAGGAAGTTTGTCCAGACTTGTCTGCACTGAAGGCATGGCTAGACAAACAGGCAAAGCTTAAAAACAGAGCTATGCATGGCCACCATGATATTAAGTGTTTCAGAAACATGAGCAAGCAAATAAGTGTTGTGATGCTGGTGTATTTTCTTATGTCTGAAGGATTAAGAGACTTCTGTATGTCACAGTTATCAGGTCCACACAGATCTCACAAAGTCAGAAAAAATTATTTGCTGTGCCTGTGGAAGCTTGAGGGGTCTAAAACCATTTTGCTCTCTACCTGTCTCTGGGATATCACCTGGGATAACATGAGCTCCTTTTATGCTTTTGTGCTTCTTTATGAGCACCAGCTGAGCCTGTTGAATTTTATAAACCATCAACTGACAGCATCCTTCCACTCTTCACCCTGCACTAACAAAAACATGCTCGAGCATTTTCTAGGATAAAGCAATGTTCTAGTCTAACAGCAACAAAGATGTGGTTGGCTACAGTTGAGTCTACACTGGGGAGAACTGCTGCAAACTGCTTCACAAATAAAGTGGAAGAAACACACTTGACTGCTTTAAGCAAGTCTCAGCAAACAAACCAACCCACCTGCTAGAGATAAGGAAAGGTTATCCAACAAGCACCCTTCAGGATGATGCAGTGATTTAAGTATGTTTGTTAGAGAGTTACAGCTAATTGGGGATGCTCTTCCAATGTCAGCTGGAAATTAATAAAGGTCGCAGAGACAGGACAGCCAAAATGCCTGTCTGCCCCAACAACAGCAGTATATCGTCAGCTTTGCCTGAACTATCTCAAAATTACAGAAACAAAGGATTAATATCAGTGTGACATGGCTTTCTCTGGAGCAGGGAGAAAGGAAGAACAGCCAAGAAATAAAAGGAAACATGATAACGTAAAAATAACAATGCTAAGCTATATTGAGAGGTTAACCTGGCTTTATTCCTCAAAAGCAAAATGGTTTTGTTTCGTTTTTTTTCTGGGCTTGTTTGTTCTTTAGGAATGATAAAATTCAGATCTCCAGGGAAACTGCCTTTACAGAATTGCCAGATCAGGATGAACAAAAAGAAAATTACTAAGAAAATTATTGAGTCCTCAGTATTTTATTTGCAGAGAACAGCAACTATCTGTTTTTAATTAAATTTCCACTGAAAGAAAAGGGGAAAAAGAGGACAAACATGCCATAAAGAGACACAGTGGTCAGTACTGACTAACTTACAGGATTCAGATGTGAATTCTCTCTTAATACAATCATCAATGTGTTTTCAAACCACAGAACAGCAAAGAATTCATTTACTTCAGGACATTAACAGTACAGAAGCTGTAAGTTAATGCTGGCTGCCTTGAGGACAGCAACAAAGTAGCCCAGCTCAGCCTCTTAGGCAAAAGAAAGTAGGGATGAATAAAGGGCTGATACTCTGAGGGCACAAAGCAAGCTAATAAATGACCTATGGAGAGCGTGGGCTGCATCGCTCTGCAGTCTTACTGAAATCAAACGGGCATCCATTAGGGATCAGGACCAGAGCCTGCCGTATGGTTTTCAGACACTGATCACAGCCAGGATTTTCTCTCTTAGATTATGTGCATCATTTGTTTACTACAGTCACAGTGACGGGGACTTCCTTAGTAAGCCTGCCTACTGCTCATAGCACAGGCTTCTAATATATGTATATATAATTCATAGAAATTACAGTGCAAGAAGTAGTTCAGTTTAAATTGCCTATTTCCTCAAAATATGCTTTCAAAATATAAACTATTATTAGAATGGGGAAAAAGATAGTACAGTATAAAAGTGAAAATTAAAAAGCAAATAGGTTTGCTTTTTCAGTAAATTTAAGAATATGTTAAACAAAACAAATTAAAAACCCCCACAAAAAAACCCCAAACAAACGAACAAAAAACCAACTACATAAAAAGCCCTGCATGGTATTCAGAGGCCAGGCACTAAGTTACAGGTAGCTCTGCCTACCTATCTTTACCCTTAACAACACCAGTAAAGGAAATAACATGTCACAATACTGTATCTTATGAACTGGAAGGAGATAGGTCTCAATACCTGTGATAGCTTCTTTTTATGACCAGTGAGTGACTCAGACGCAGACGACAGCAGGACTAGATTGTGCCCTCTGTACCCTTCATATATTTCACTGTGTAATAGAAAGCATACATATTCTCCTCAACAGTTATGTGAGGAAACGGTCCATCTGAGGAACACACATTCAATCAGTATTAAGAAATAAGACAGAATCATTTGATAACTTCATGTCCTGAAAGGTCCTAAAGAGGAAAACAATTTTTATTGATCTAAGAGCAACTGTTTCATTTGTCCTAAAAGCAGTCACAGATTTACCATATATTTGACTTGTTGAAATGCCCCAGATGAAAGTGAAACCTTTTGTTTCACAGTAAATAAACTACTTCTTTTCACTTACGTCTAATGATACCATCAGTACTTTTCCTTTCTTTTTTTTCTTCTTTCTTCTGTGAAAAAACAAGGTCATTTCAGATAATTTCCTCCCCTTTTTTTGTTTCACTGCCAAGGGAAAAGCTCACTTATACACTTCATTGAAAAGTCAGGTCTTCAGGTTTTCCTTTAAGATTGATTTGATGAATAGCTTGGTTTTTTGCAAATTAGCTTCTGCCCTTCTTGGGTCCACTCTGTTGAAGTCTGTTGCATGGCCGCATTCTCAGCCTGGTTAAGGAAGGGCCCACAATTACCACCTCATACAAAGATAACTCCTGCCAAAGAAATTCAAAGTATATCTGTCATTCATTTCTAGATGTCATAAACTCAGTCATATTCCTTTCAAACTATGCCACTCCTAGGTTCATGCTTTTTCTAAATCTCTTATTTATTTTAATAAGCACCAAAAGCTCCAATTTTAATTACTATGATCCAACAACACATTATCTCTACTGCTAAACATCTAGATTCTCTTAAAACCAGACTGGCAGTATCCAACAGAGTATTTTTAAAGAATTTTTTTTTAAAAAAAAAGCTTTATATAGAAAAAAATTAAAACATATATTATGTAGCTAAGAATGACAGGTAATGAAAGAAACTACCTAGCCTTACCTTCATTTTCCTAAAGTCTAAATGGTTAAGAAATTTTCTAGTGCAGGTTTTATTTTTTTCATTGTCAAATAAAATAAAAAGGATTGTGGAGGATATGGAAACAATTTCTTAAGGCTAGAAACAAGAATGCCACAAGAATGGCAGTAAAAAGTGTTAGAAATTAGACTTAACAAAAATATTAAATATGATTAACAGATTATTTGTTTAGACTGCTTCATATTCTAAATTGTGATTGTGATCCACTTTATACAACGTGTTTCACTGGCATCTGTAACTCAAAACAGCCAAATCTTAAGTGAAAGCTTCTCTTTGGAAAGCAGAAAACATTGTTAGCTTTTTTTTTAAAAAAAAACAGCTACAAGGGAAAATTTGCGAAGAAACAGCACAATAAATACTTCTGCAAAGACACAACAATGTCAAGAAAAGCTGTACATCCATCCTTTTCATATATTACGTAAGGGTAAATTTCACTTAGCTCTTGGCACGAAGAAAAGGTAATGAGCATGCCAATTATTTTCTCAGGCTGTACAGGACAGGGTGAAGATTTATTGCTGTTTTCAGACGTGATAAAGATGATCTGAACTGCCCAGAATGTTCATACTCCAGCTGCCTTCTTGAATCCAGTTATTCTCTGCCAGAAAAATCCAATTTCAGTAGAGAAATGCTGTGTAATCACAGGTGAGAAATTCTAGGCCACATCCCAGAGCACATAGATCACATCCTCATTCCAGCTTATGGGGTAGTAGAGCGAAATTAAATTACATATAGATTGTATAGCATGTTAAGTACCTTCGCCATAATAACAAACCTTTTAATTGCATGATGGTTGTATATTTGATCTTTGCTCGCAAAACCATAAATTATTTCAGATCCAAGTAACAGGCTACACTACAGATATTAATTCCTTAGATTCATGTAAAGCCATTCTTAGCTGAGTTGCCATAAACTGAATTAGATGTCAGTGCATGGATGTTAATATATTCCTTGTTTTTCTGGGCTACTTTTTAAAATCATACACAGGAAATAAAAATTGTTTCTAGTAAGTACCATGTTAACAAGGTTAGGCTCTTCACTGCTTCAAAAATACAAGCTAGCATGCTGCAGCACATTGGCTTTTCAGTCTAGGCACTTCTGACATAAAATAATAATTACTTAATTCTATCAATTAAGCATAAGCAGCTGTATCTATCAGCATAATGAGATTATGAGGTTTTTTATAATGCAAATGGGCCAGCTCCTTTTAAAAACAGCACTAAAGTTTTGATTGGAAGACATGACAGTGACCCAACATAAAGTTTATGGTTTTCTGCAGTTCTTCCTCAAGAGCAAACATTAGGACTAGAAAACTGGGCGTTGACAGGTTGGCTTTGACAAATTCTTTCACTTGTTTGAAACTTCCTACTGAATCAAGTATGTACCTTCTCCAGGCCCAAGTATTTCCTTTGAGTGGATAGTCAGCTAGGGTGACTCCAGGGAAACAAAAGTTTCATTTGTTGATTTTCCTGGCTTCAGTGAACTATGAAGTTTTAGGCTGTGTGGGTTCCAGATTGTTGGGTATATGTTGGCTGGGCAGTGGGCAAAGGAAAAGGAGTGTAGGATGACAAAGCTGTAAACAAAAAGAAACAGCTGTAGATAAAAAAAAAAAATAAATAAAACGGAAATTTCTGTTTCACTTTTCAGTCTGACAAAGTTTTATATGACGTGACTTCCTCAGGACAGATCACATGCATAATTCCCACTGAGACATCGCCAGTTGCCAGGAGTAAAAGGTTGAAGCAAAAATTATTCTTTTATTAGTTTGGTCTATATCTGATATCCTGATAAACAGGACGACAGACTGACATTTCTACAAGTCCCAGAATCAGGATTTTACCAAATGATCCTGCTGAACAGCTATTCTAAAATATTCAGACCTTTGAAAAACAATAGGACAGGACCTGAGTACAGCTACTTCAGCAGTCGTCATCCCACAAACATGTAAAACACTGTATCAGGTGAATCTTAAGTGGTTACTAACAGCATACCCAAAAACATCTTGGTCAAAGCACAGAAACCTAATTATCTGTTAATAGTCCAGACTTCAGTGGCTTCAAAATATAACCCAGTTCCTGTGGCACAGGCTGCTAAATGTTGCAGCACTTCTGATGCAAATGTTGAATGTAATCAATAGATACCATTTCTGATAGCTAACCAAAAATTTACACCTTTTTTTTTTTTAATTACAGCTCATTTGGGTTTTTTTGACAATTTCTTAAGACACGGCCTGTCCTTTCCTCCAAGAGACCTTATAACATACTTACATTATCCATTACTGAATTTTCTTTTGCCTTCCATTAATGATTCTTTTTGACAAATCATCACTCTTGTGCAGACGTCATGGATTTTGTTAGCATGGTTCTGTCTGCCAGCAAGACTGTAGCAGTGTCACAAGCATTTTCCTGATTTTTCCATTATTTTTCACCCAGAATGTTAACAAAATTAGAGTTTTTGATTACATTGAGTGGACATATACAGCAGAATATGAAATAGAAGTAATGTTACATCATTAATTTTTCAATAGGCTGAAATGGTAGGGTATGGGAGACAGACCTGTCATAATCAACATTCTGCCTGACCATGAAGAAGAGTGTGACAACATGTAGGAGTGTCCCATAATTACTGCACAGGACATTCCCATCCTCCAGCAAAAGTGTTTGCACACACCAAGATGAGTCTTGGTCATCTTGTACTGGCAAACTGAAAATTAATCAGCTCTACTTTTATATCTGTAATTTCACACCCCTAGGAAATATATATGCATGTTTGTTGTTTATTGTAGTACCGGCTAAATCTAAATATTTACCATGGAATGGTGATGTCTCCTGAACTGCTTCATTAGGCCCACTGCATCTATTATTCATTAACAAGTCAGATATATATATAGATACATACATATAGATATGTATGCGTGTATGTCTATTTAAGACACCAGTCTTAAATCCCTTCTTTCTCCTTTGCAGCACAGAGGTACTCAGTGAGCCACCAGTTTTACATCATAAGCAGCAGAGATGCATTTGTAAAGTGCCATGCTTAGATAGGAAAGTCCTCTGCTCGAAATGCACAGGCTCTGTAGCTTCACGTTGATAAAGAACAGCCAGGCTACAGAGCACCCCTGACATGAAAATTTCCCCTCTACAGAAGTGTCATGGCCCATTGTACATGACCATAGCAAAACATACATAATCATGCTATACAGCAATATTCAAGACAGCTCAAGATTAGCTAATTCAACACTGAGCTAGTTCTAACACCAAATACAATATAGTACCTCACCAAGTCCTGACCATTTGGTGATTCATCAGCCTCAGCTTTGAGCAAGCTAGTCCAAGTACCATACATTTGGACTCATGGCTTGGACACCTGCCCAGAGCAATTTGTCCTGGCTCTCAGATCCCTTCCTAAACACAGTGACCATAAGCAGTATCTAGTCCTCCATTTCATCATACCATTGCCAGGATCTGTCTAAATCACTGGCAAAATGCACTGCTCCATCCTAAACCTGCAGTTTACGAGGCCTAGATTTCCCTCCATCTGAGATCCAACAATTCAGTCAAATAGTCCCACCCTCTTTTCCCCTGTCAAAGCTGGGGAAGCTTCTAATCCTCTTCCTAATTACCCTACGTATCCTTTAGCTTAGAGCAAGATTTTTCTTTCCTTCCTACACCAGTCCACATCTCACTAGATTCTTTGCCCTAACCTGCTCCCCTTTAATTTTGTTCCTAAATTTTGTTCCCTTTCCTTCCATCCTCTTGAGCCTGGATGCCAAACATAGCATCATTCTACGCAGTAGAAAAAGGGTCATGGTTAAGTTGCCAACTTCTCTTCATCCTGGTAGTCATTTCAGAGAAAACCATTTTAGTCCTGCTCAGTCACTGGGTGATAACAGTACATGGACTTTCTGGAAAACACTAAGAACTAGGAAAAACCTTCGGTGAACAAAATTTTCAAGCCTCTCTGGAAAATGCCAATTTGTGGCACTTAAAAGACAAACCTGGACAGATTTTTACAGTTATGGCAAATGTCACATGCCTGACAAAGCCACATGGACACAATTCAGTTTCCCAGCCCAAAGCCTGGACATGTGTTAACATTTTCCATAACAAACCCATCCATTTCTTTTTTAGTAGAGAATAACAAACAGTATTTTCCCCCATTCTCCTGGTCAGAAACAGTCCAGTCATTTTGGGGTTTCCAGAAAAAAACAAGTCAAAACACTTATCTAGCATACAAAACCTCAGACTAACAATGACAGATAAGCAAATCATGAGCAACCTGAAGCAGTCTTGCAAAATGAGAAGACAGCTATAGTGATTTCTAGAGTTTTAATTCTAAACAGCAAATGCAGTGAGCTGTAAGATGAGTCCAAGCAGACAGACAGACTTTATGTAGCCTGAAAGAGTGCCACCGCACAACAGGAAACGGCCATGGAATGGCGTGCAGACAAACAAAATAGCTGAAACAAAGCACTCAGTATTTTTCTGCTCAAACCCCTGCACAGCTCTTTCATAAGTCACACGCATTTACTGAGGCTTCCCCAGGCAGGCAGTGCTGCCACAGTGCCACAAGCACACCCCAGCACAGCCCTCTAGTTCACCCAGACTCTGATATATTTTTGTACACTCTCAGCCCTAGCTGAGACAAAATTAATATTTGTCCCAAATGCTTAGGAGACTGTAGGCAGAAAGGCAGGTAATAGTAGCCTGCCAGTGGTGACCCTCCTGGCCTGGACATGAAGGACTAGAAGTCCATCCTTCCCTTGGGTGATCGATCACTATAGCTGCCAGCTGCACAAGCCACTCTCCACCACCATGTCTGCGCCTTTATCAGTTTTGCTTTTTCATAACTAGCACTTTTCCCATTGTTCAGCCTGCTTGTTCCCATGAAACAGCTCTCAGCCCTCTTTCTCATGGTGTTTATAAGCTCAGATTTTCTCCACGCTACTGTACCATGGCCTCAAAGCATCATATGAGGGAATGAATCTGCTCCAGGATCCAGAAAGCCTAAGTTACAGCCAGTATTCTCTTCAAGCATGACACAGCAGTCTAGCAGGGTCTTCTCAAGCCTATCTGCTCGTTACTGGTGACAACAACAATATAAGAGCAGAAGAAATTCCTCCATCATTCTGTCTTTACAATTTCATTTTCATACCAATCTGCTGAGAGTTGTTTCCCATATTCTGTGCATATAGCAGAAAAGCTGTAATTTGCATTATAAAATTAGACTTATTTCCATTACTGACTAAGAAAAAGTAGGAATAAAATAGTAATAAAACAGCAGTTTTTTAAGTGTTTTGTTCTTAATGAGCATCAAAGCAAATATAAAAGAGAATGAAGCAACAGATTAAAGCAGCACATTATGTTGACTAATTTAAGTTCTTAGCAAATAATGAAAATTAATGTCAGCTTGACATTTTAAGGATTTTTTAAAAGTAATTTCATTAGGGTTTTAAAGGACAGTAAAACGATTGTCTTAGAGGCATCCTTATTAGAGTAAAAGAAGTTAAGAAATATTGATAACAGCAAAAATATGCAATTTCACACTACTTTCAAGGTTTTCAACGAATTATGACAGCCCCCAAGACACTCTGTTCTTCATACCACACCCCCTGGTCTTTTAAAAATAAAGGAATTAGTGTTTGTAAGGTTATCCTGGTTGTATTTTTCTATTAATTAGGATAAAGTGTAGTGGTTACTGTGCAGTCACTGTTAATCCTGCTTAAGCACAGCACAGTTTGTAATGGGTGCATTATCTAAGGGCAGTACAAAGTAACCTACAGTTACCTAATTTTTTCAGAAATATTTTCAGTGTACAATTAATTATTAAGGTAAGCTTCTATCACAGGAAGAGAACAGAGAAGTAATACACTTTACACAAACTCTTCCATGGTGAAGTAAAAATCGTTTCTCACATACACAGTTATGATTGCTGTTTAATTGCTCAGTAAACACATAAAATACTAGCTGTTATTTGGAGAGCCTGATTTAGCATACATAAAATTTCCTACATTACATGTAGAGGAACCATATACTATAATTAGAACTTGAGTTGTACGGAACTATTACGTAGCACCAGTAATATTAAGTGCATATATGGAGTTTAACAGAAAATTTTTAGCAAGCAATATGATAGTTGAGCTCATCTGACAGCTACACTTCTTTCTATGGTTTAAAGTTCATTCTTACTTATGCAGAACATTCATTCTAATCCATCAAATTTTACTCTTGGGTTAGCAGCTAAGCCTTTATAGTCTTCCTATGAAACATAGTATTTTTTCCCCTTGGTTTACTGCTCTGAGGCTTGGGAAAGCCAAAAGGACTACAAAAATGCTTTCCCCAAGAATTCTTTTTTCATGTTTAAAACCTCGCACATACACTTCCTTACTTTGTTCTTTCCACATCATCTGTATAATTAGTACCGACAGTTCAATTCTCAGTCTTCAATTTTATGAGGTATTGAAAATAAGAATATTATGGCTTGGGAGAGACTGGACTGAAACTGGTACACAGAAACACCTTTCATCTGAAGCCCAAGGGAACAGTGAAATGTCCCTTTGATTAGAGATGGTGAAACAATAAGAGCCATCACACAAATGGCATGCCTCACTAGAAATCCTTCAGGAATTTGAATTATATGGGCTGATGTTAAATGCCAAAGTGGGAGGACCAACTTGATTGCAGTTTTCACATTTATGCTTATTATGTGCAGAGCAACTAAAAAGGATGCAGTTAGAAAAGAATACGGCATAAGACATGTCAGAAAAGACAGGTGAAGTAATTCTGAGGAAAGTGAGAAAAAAGTTCTGATGCTGAATACTGGTTGACTTAGACATGGAAATATGGGAAAAATTGAACTATTAATTAACTGTTTCCTGATGTTTGATTCCTACATGTTTAGAGGCACTCAACAGCATTTATTCTTTCAAATGAATAGGGTTGCATCTGAGTACATCATCAATTCCTCTTAGCCAAGAAAGTATTTGACCACATCTTCTAGGCTATGTGTCAGATCAGATTTTAAAAAACTTCCTCTCCTCATTGTTTTTAAGACCCCCTCTGGAACAAAGTGAAGGTCACGTCACATAAAGTAACAGCTGTGAAGCACTTTCCTAACTCTTTGATCTCCATGAGCCAGAAGTAATGGTGTGAAGAACACAGAATAAAGTGCCAATGCAGAAAGGTGAACTTCTGCAGACAGCACAGTGCTGATCTGCAAAAGATTATCAGAATAACAAACCAGGAATAACAGGATGCGAGTTGTTACTTTTTGACATTTTCACAAATACAAAGTATGAAACTATCGCATTACAGAAAACAGTGCAATGCAAACCAAGCAAATTGAAAATCAAACACATATATTTTGGGTATCAGAGAGGTAGACACTATGAAGCTGAGATGTTATGCAGAAGCTTTTAGGAATCTGAAATACCATTTGGGATATAAAATCTGTGCATTAGAAATATATAGCAAGTTTTCAAGTGTTCACAACAATTCAAGATTTAAGTCAGGTTTTCCTTACACAGGCACAATGCAGTACAAAACAGTACATCAACTGATCACATTTTGTGATCAGAAACCTTCAAACTTTCTGCAAAGTGCATTCGATCATGATATAAGGAACTACTGCCAAGTAAACAAATGTGTTTGCGTACTCAAACTCCATCTTTTTTCTCCTGCAAAGTCCAATATATCTTACCCCTCAACAAAAAAGAAAGGCTGTTTTGTGTATGGTCTTCTTCCTTACAGTGAATTTTTGTACCTGGCATTTCTAGGAGGCAAAAGAGCACAGACATTTACAGGCTCCACAGCTTGGTGTGAACACTGTGAACTGCAGCCAGTTTACCTTGTGGCACACGGTCTTTGTGGTCTATTTCTAATCTCTCCTGTCAGATTCTTTGCTCAAATCCCCTCCAACTTCTCCAACCAGTAGTTTTTTGTTAGCCTGCTTTTTCAACATGCAGTTATCACTCCAGTATGCCCCAAAATGTCTCCTCTACTTTTTTCCCTTTTGCCTGTTTCTTTCCCTCACTAGGAACTCCTACACCCTGCTGCTGATTTCCAACCCTCTTTCTCCCACAACACAGCATATACTCTTCCAGAAAATGACAGTGACATGATACAAATAGCCTCCTCCTGGTCAGTGCTTCCTCTTTAAAAAAACCTGCTGAATACTCTTGTTAAAAAGCCCAAAGAAGCCTAAGCAATTAGTTCTTAACTATGTGAAAAAAAAAGTCATAGAAATGTCAGCTTGATTTTCTACAGGCTAAAAAGCTTGTCTAAATGTCTAAGACTAAACGCAGATGATCACTTGTGATCATGTTGCTTGTTTTAACAAGGCCATTCTTTCACAAAAGGCTTAAACCACTGACCTAAGTAGCCCAAATTAAGCATTCAGTCAGTATGATCTCATTATCCAAGTTTGTTCAAAGCATTTTGAAAGGATTTTCACAAAACAGTTGCTTGACAAGTACTTTCTTCCAGCACGTTGCCTATTCTCCCACAAGCATCATGGTGTTACTTGCATTTTTGCGTAGCTTACAGGAATGCAGCCATGGGCTTATGGCTGATATAAACTTAATAGTGCAGTTAGGTGACTTACTAATGCACAGACGTGGTATTAATAAGGATTACCACCCTTACGGCAAAATGCAGTGGCAAAGCATTGCACACTATTGTGCACTGCAACACAACCAAAACCAAATTAAATTAGTGAAATGAACTGTCTGTTTGTGCCATTAAACTAAACTCAGAACAGTTTTACAACAATATGTCAATGTCATTACTTTTCTAATTTATAGCTGTTTTAAGGCCAATGTTGAAACACCAGTACGAAGAAACCCACAAACATTTCTTAGAACTGTATGTTGTTTTTATTAGTACATTTGTATAGAACACGTATTTCTCATGCTTTCCCATGTCACCATACAATAAACATTATACAACAAACATCATGCAATCATTAAAGTCTACCAGAAACAAGTTCCAGCAAAGGCAAGAAAAAGACAACAGCTAAAGATGAGTTCCTATTTTGATTTGGCACACTAAATATAACAACTTAATATTTCCTGAAAGAAGGTTAGAAAAATGTGCTGATAGTAAAAGCATACCTAGAAAATGGAAATGGATTCAAGAGTGAAACCAGCAAATTATTAAAGGAATTAACAGCATACTGCTAACAGGGAGCCAAAGGAACAAATTGTTCTACTAGTGCAGCAAATGCAAATAGTTAGTATCCCATTAACTGCTAGCCCTATTATAATATTATAGCTTCCTGTGCCCTTGGTACAAATTGATCCTAGTGGTTGAAGCATCCTTCACAGAGCTCAGATAAAATAGTGCGGAAAATGGAGGGCTGTAAAAACAATAATGTGATAATTCAAAGCATCTGTGACTGAAGACGCAAAAACAACAGTAAAATGGCTTAGAAACATGGGCTGCCAAGCAGTTCTGAAGCCAAAAGAGAAGAGGAAAAATCTCAGAAATATGACATCGTGTCTTTTTTTGCCCATAGTAGGAACTCAGATGTTCTGATTACAACTGTACTCCTACAAGTGTGAGAGCAAATTATACTTTAAGCAAGTGAGAAATGCCACTGAAGTCAAAATAATGCATTCGCTAACCTAGGCATCACTTATTCAAGAGGTAAAAGGAAGAACTGTAAGTCTAACATGAGTTTATCCAAAACCAATCCTGTCCAACTACAAACATCTTATAATACTACATATACAGCTGATATAAATATGTATTGGCTTTATGTTTCAAGGTTTTGGTAGCATGGGAGCTGCAGGGGTGGCTTCTGTGAGAAGAGGCCAGAAGATACCACCACTAGCCAAAACTGAGCCCATCAACAATGTTGGTAGCGCCTCTGTAATAACATATTTAACAAAGGGTAAAAAAACTCCACACAACAGCACCTGGGAGAGAGAGTGAGAGAAACAGTGTGAGAAACAGCCCTGCAGACACTAAGGTCAGTGAAGAAGGAGGGGGAAGAGATGCTTCTGAAGCCAGAGCAGACTCCCCTGCAGCCCATTGTGAAGACCATGGTGAGGCACGGTGTCCCCCTGCAGCCAATGGAGGTTAGCAGTGGAGTTAACCGGCAGCCCGTGGAGGGCCCCATGCCAGAGCAGGTGGATGCCTGAAGGAGGCTGTGACCCTGTGGCCCACACCAAAGCAGGCTCCTGGCAGGACCTGTGTCCCTGTGGAGAGAGAAGCCCATGCTGGAGCAGGTTTGCTGGCAGGACTTATGAACCCGTGGGGGACCCATGCTGGAGCAGTCTGTTCCTGAAGGCCTGCACCCCATGGAAGGGACCCACGCTGGAGCAGTTTGTGAAGAACTGCAGCCTGTGGAAAGGACCCACACTGGAGAAGTTCATGAAGGACTGTCTCCTGTGCGAGGGACCCCATGCTGGAGCAGGGGAAGAGCATGAGGAGGATAGAGTGGCAGAGCCAATTTGGAATGAACTGACCACAACCCTCATTCCCTGTCCCCCTGCACCACTCAGGGGGAGGAGGTAGAAGAACTGGGAGTGAAACAGAGCCTGGGAAGAAGGGAGGGGTGGGAGGAAGGTGTTTTTTAGATTTGTCCTTATTTCTCATTATTCTTTTCTGATTTTGATGGGCAATAAAAAAATAGAGTCCATTTTGCCTGTGACAGTAATTGGTAAGTGACCTTCCTGTCCTTATCTCAACTCATAAGCTTTTGATCATATTTTTCTCCAATGTTGTTGATGGAGGGGGAGTGATAGAGTGGCTTAGTGGGCACTTGGCAGCCAGCCAAGGTCAACCCACTACAAAGTAATATCAATGCAATATAATTAGACCTTTGTAAAACACAGAACGTAACACCACAAAAATTCCAAATTAGGGAATTAGAAGGCTATAAAATACCATGACAGAAATTAAATAGATTAAAGACCAAATGACAGCTCATAACATCGTGGAGAAAACATCATCATGTAGGAATGCATCATCTTGGACTGTACAATATCACAGAGTGCTTGCTGCCACAGAGATCACTCCTATACTCTGTGTTTTATGTTAGCCCAGACTGAAGCAATATGAAAACACAGTAAATAATTACACACGGGGCATCATCCTGGGAAGCTGTAACTCCAGATAGGACTTGGGAATCATGGTAGGTAAAAAGCTGAATATCAGTTCCTAGGTCAAGAAGACAAGTGCTCCTCCTGACTGGATTAACAGAGGAATCCCAAGGACTTCAAACACCCACTCTACAACTACATTCAAATTTGGTGTCAACACTTCAAGATGAAAGTTGATAAATCAAAGAGAACTTGAAAAAGCCACAAAAAAAAAAAATAAAGTTGTAAAGCATGCTTTATGAGAAACGGCAGAATTTCAATTTCCTTTACTTCTCAAACAGAAGGGTAAAAGGTGACAAGTACCTAACAAAGGTTACATAATCTCCATATAGCATAAGCAAAATAAACATAACATTATCAAGTGGATGGAAGCTAATGCTGTTTAAAGTCTGATCACACAATATAAAACTATGTTACAAATCATAACAGAATCTCCCTGATTGGCCATTTTAAATCAGTACCTGGTCTTTTCCCCTAGTGTTTAAATTCTAATTTGGAAAATGACTGACAACTGTTCAGACTAAATGACCAGATTTCCAAAGTTCTCACAGACTGTAAATTTACAAAATTAACCACATGCCAGTGTTGGCAGCTTTGAGTTTTCAATATGCCAACATTTAGGATCCCCCGAAAAGTGGAAGAATGTGCTAAGAAAATAGCTATTTATTTCAAGACATTAACCTTTTCTCAAGGATGTTACATGCAGGTCTGACAACATATATCTTCCCCATTGACTTTGTTATAGACAAACTTAACACAGGCTTTCACAAATCTAAATGTGTTTCATTCTATTTGTGGTTCTTGTTCATCCTAAAGCATAAAAAACTCCAAAGATTCTGTCTCTAGAAAGAGGCTCATTAAAGTTTCCATGTGGAATATTGTACTCTTATTTTTTCCTTTGCTTTTTTCCCTGCCTATAGTTATTGCCCCTTGAAAAGAGGAGTAACAGTCAGAGTGAGCACTTGAAGGTGATGGTTTCTATACCGGCAAGAGGCAGTGAGCAAAGGTTTGGAAATCAGGGGGAAATGTGCCAGCTGCAGGTTGCTCTGATATGAAATACATAAGAGCAGAGATATACTAAACTCCTTCTGGGACTGCTCAGATGCTGCTTGGCACATCCTGCTGCTGCACTGGATGGACAGAATCAGGCATCAGCAAATCGACCAATATACTGAGACCAGACAAAACACATGCAGTTCAGATGAAAAAGACCACAATATAACAATATTCACCTCTAGATTCAATCAAGGTATAAATGAGTCTTTTCTGCAAGGCAAGTGTCTTCATTGTTTCTTAAAGAAAGCTTGACAGACTAATGGTTCCTTTTATATGCTTTTAAATGTGTTTAAATTTACATCATGTGCTTGGAATTTTCTTTTTAAAGTTACAAAATGAAGTATAAAGTAGAAAACAGCCCCTTCCTAAGACGAGAGAATTATTACAGGAATCTGGTGTTGGTCAAGCAGTTAAGTAAAAAGCAAACTTACAACAGCTCTCCCACTGCATACAAAACAAAGTTAGCATACAAAATAGATCAGGCTCTGCTTGGTCTCAGGAGTTGAAAAGAGAAATCTGACAGAGATAAAAGCAGCTGTAGGTCAGATCGCTTCTGTCCAACTTCAACCCCCTCGTGCCCTCTTGAGTTGCTTAGATAGACGATCTTCAAAGTTCTGCTAAAACTTTAGAAGACAATATCTTGCTGGGCAGTGCAGCATAAACATATTTTTTCCTGCCTTATTATATTGATGGGGGATATCATTTGGGAGTAATACTTATAATCCCTCTAAAACTAATAAATCAACTTCGGTGAAGCTATTTACATGAGTGAGAATATTCGCAAGCACTACCTGCAAGATAAGACAGAGAATCAACACTGATACAGAGAAGGCAGCTCAAGCTGGCCAAAGATACAGTTTTTAAAGACAAGCCAGAAGATGGCAGAGGTTACAGACAAAGACTAATACCTATTGAACAAAAGGTGAAAACTAAAGAAAACCTAAAGTCTTAGCAATAAACTGATTGCAGTAAATTTTAAGTCCCCCAAGAGCAAATAAACACACACACAAAAATATCTGGAAGGAGATCAAGTTTCATTATAAGGCAATAAATCCAAAATAAAAAAAAGGCAAAAGGATGGAGGCTCTAGACACCTAAAATACTTTCCATACTTAAGAGAGGTTATCCTTCCTGAAGCAGTCCATTCTGCCATTGATCAAAAGCTCCACACACATCTGCTTTTAAGCTCAAGGAGTAAAGGGTCACTGGGCTACAGCTAATTGATATTCTTCACTCTCTCCTGCAAAAATCCAATCTCCCCAGAAAAATATGGCTGACATTTAGAGTATACACATACTGTGGTATTTGCTAAGGTTTTAAACAGTTATGAGTCTCAAATTCTGAGAAGGTGGCTTTTTTTTATCTCAATGCCTGATTAGCAGAGAGAACAGAAAAGCCATATTCCGAAAACTTCTGGACACACTTAACATATTCCAGGCCTCACCTATTATACAAAGGAAAACTGATTGCTGCAGTGTTAAAGTTCAGAGCCACATCCTTCCCTCTCTGCACAGCAGTCTAAAAGGGCAGGTGTTGAGAAGCACTTCTCACCCTGGGACTTGACTGTCAAATCTAAGACTTGGAAAGGAGCCAGAGGTGAAGTGGGAAGATGCTGCACAGCTCCTCTTTAAGTTTTAACTTTAGGGTTTTTCTTTCATGTGGCTTTGGGTAGCTTCCCTGACAGAGGCAGGCAGTAGAAAGGTCAGGTTTTTTCCTACAGCATTGATATTCAAAAAAGAATAGTCAGACACTTAGCTTCATTTTCTTCAGTGGCTGTAAAGCTATTTTATGTAGCATAGGCAGCATTTTCAATCTATTTAAAGAAAGCTTTCAGTAAAAGGATCCCTTAAACTTTGCAAATTTTTGCATGGTATTGTTAAATTGAGCCTCATGAGACTAAAGCCATTGAATTGTAATTCTGTAATGTCCAGGACAGGAATAACAGTCAGTCTGAAACAGGCAGGGATGCAAAGTTGGCTTCCCTAAGTGTGGACGGTAGGAGCTACTGTGCCTTCTGCTTCACTCCCAGTCATATTTCTCGAAGAACAGTCTCATAGTGAGTATTAATTACAGTGTATTTGTCACAGCTGACGAAGAAGGAGCATGTCAGGAAACGTCAGGTTGGAGAGGGAAGGGAAAAAAAAGAGAAAATGGGATGCATACTGAAGCCACTAATTGCAAGACTTTGTATTGTGGAGAGATAGAGTCCATGTTATAAGATAACTAAATGCAATCATGCTTTTCCTCCAGATTGCTCCTCAGAACTTGATTGTGTACCTCACCGGTTTTCCCGTCTTCGTCCCATCGCTTTTTACTATTCTTTTTAGCCACTTTTTTTGTCTCTAATACCTTCAATCCTGTTTCCTGTTTACTTATTCTAATTGCTTTATTTCAGTTTATTTAAACAAAAGACTGTTGTTGCACCATAGATTTAGAAATCCCCATTATAAAAGTACAGACTAAAACCAATCTACAACCTTCTGCTTCTAAATCTGAGGGATTATGTTTAAGGTTCCCAGACAGTTATATAACAATTTCAGTAACAATTCAGTATCAATTTCAGTTACATACCAAGTGTATAAACCTCCTGCTAATTTATAGCTCAAAACTGAGATGATTAAAATCTGAAGATTGTTTCTGTTTTACAACATTTTTTAAGTTTTACTGAATTCCCTCTCTTACAGATGTGACTTCACAGCATAGCACAATCATATGTAGGGAATGCAAGGACAGAGCCATCTTGTGGTTATAACAAGAGGTATGCAAACAAATGCACTTTTATATACTGAAAATGTCCTTTCAATACATGAAATGTGCTGGGTTTACTATAACTTTTCAAAGTAATTTCAAAAGAAAAACTTCCAAATCAAAATAACAAAATGCTCCACTGATAAAAAAATTTATTATTTTAAATAATTTTTTTGAGATTTTATTGACCAAAGCAGCATTACTGAAATTATATGTATGGTAGTAAAAAGAAAATGTTAAAAAAGATTCAGCTCAAATTGCAGTAAACAGAAGCAGATTCTATAATTTCAAATTATCTAGAAAAAAAATTTAACCAAAAAAATATAAATGAAATCCCTGTCCTCTTACAGAAGAATACTTAAAAAATCCCTTGCAGAGGGGAAATTAAATGATGCATCTAAATTGCCAAAAGGAAAAGTCAGGACAGATGTTGTTTCTGCCTGTGGTGGTCTCTAAAAAAGACCAGGTAAATATTAGAAGTGATGGCTACAAGTGACACAGGTGTATCAAGACAGTGTGGACTCTCCTCCTGTGGTCAGCCTCCATTCTGCTTTTCTGTCATTCCGTTTATTCATCTTAAAAGGAAAGGTGCTTCTTATCACTTCTGTGAAACATTTGGAGTTTCTGCTGGCAGCATTATGCTCTACTTTCAACACAAATGGGATTTAGAGCACTATGAAAAATACTTTTTGCTGTTGAGAGACTCCAGGGAGGTTTATCAGGTAAAATGGATAAATTAAGAAAGGCATTATTTATACTGATCCATGACACCACTGAATACCTTAGAAATGAGAACGATTACAGCATTTGTAAATCTCCAGGAATCTAAATAAGCCTATCCTGTTGTTAAATAAATACCACTGATCAATATTCTTTTAAGTGAAAGGTAAAAATAAATATATTAATTCTGGAGGTTTACAGAAAAACATTGCAGTGCTGCAAAACATTGCTTAGTGCTGAATGACTGAGGACTGAGGGCTCATGAGTTCAGGGAGGTTAAACACTTCAGCTATGATCACAGAACAAGGTCAGACACCAGCTTTGGAAAAATATCTCACTCCCCAAACTGCAGCTTTTTACAGCAGCTGACATAGTCTTAAACAGGCATATTAGCCCTTAGTTTACTGGCATAAAAGCATCCAGGCATGAGATGCTAATTGTTACAAGTCACCATAAAAATAGAAAGGATTATCTCCAAAAATATTTGAAAGAGATGTTGAGAGTAATGTAAGGCATAGGACTATATGGCCCTCTGGAATGTGAGAAAACAAATAGGCTAGTATTTTCAAATAGAGCACTAAATTCCTTTACCACACCTTATCAAAACAAGATCTCTTGCATGATACCAGAATGAAAAACAAAAATATTGGGTCTGAAATGCTGATTGCGGTTGCAGAGTGACAATGGAGGAGATTGCCATTAACTGTCCTGGAAGACATCACAGGCTGTTTTGCCAGCCATCTAGAAAGTCAGTTATTTATGGAACAGGCAGTATGCAGTCCAGGAAGTATGCTGTTCCTACTGGTATTATTTTTTATTAATATTATTTCCTGTCTTCTGATGATCAAAAGTCTTGGCCTAATGCAGCTTTCCAAAGATTGCAGAGGAGGGAGAAAACAGAAGCGACCAAGATCACTCATTTCTGCTTTCATGAAGTTTTACTACAGTTATTTATATTTTTTAAAATACTCTTAAAGGAAACATTTTGGATCACCTGTAACCAGGAGACAGTAATTTTTCGTATTAACAACCTTGACAGATTAGTATTTTTAACCCGATTCCCAATTACGAGTACAGCTTCAAGTCAGAACACATATATTGATTTTTTAGAAATCAAATATAACAGCTTTAAAAAAAATAAAACTTTTTAAAGAGAAGGCAATCATCCTGTCACCTACTTCAGGTCATAAACTATGACAAAGGCCAGAAGTCCATCTTGACTTAAGTAAGGCATTTGACACTCTCTCCCATAGCCTCCTCATAGGCAAGCTAATGAAGTGTGGGTTGGATGAGTGGACACTGAGGTGGACAGAGAACTGGCTCAGCAACAGAGCTCAGAGGGTGTCAGGACGATGGGACTGGGCTCTTTTCAGTGGTGCCCAAAGGCAAGACAAGGGGCAATGGGCTCAAGCTGGAACACAGGAAGTTCCACCTCATCTTTCCTGTGCGGGTGCCAGAGCAGGGGCACAGGCTGCCCAGGGAGGCTGTGGAGTCCCTTCCCTGGAGACATTCAAACCCCGATGGGATGCGTTCCTGTGCCCCCTGCTCTGGGTGTGCCTGCTCAAGCAGGGGGGTTGGACAGGATGATCTCCAAAGGTCCCTTCCAACCCCTGTCATCCTGTGATTCTGTGATAACAAGGAAGAATGAAACACAACAAAATTTCTGTGATCTACCATCAAAGGGATAATTAGTAAGGAAACAAAGCCAAATTAAACACTGCACTTGTGACACAAGCAGTCATGCTCTCCTTCCCCCTCACAATTGTTTTCAGCTAAACCAGAGCTTTCACATTAATCATAAACCAAAAGAATACTGCCTAGGATAAAAAGATGGATGTGGGATAAGGAGGAAAATAAGTGGTTAATGAAGGGGTTAGGGAAGTCAAAAGTTCCTGAGGAGCTCTGGCTGACAGTATTGTCCACAGCCAAGGAAGCTAGAAGAATTCAAAGGTTTTGCGAGGAAGCACTGCAGGGATAGCAGGCAATAATGAGCGTCTCATCTGGCATGAGTCCAAGTAAATGCAAGATTTCAGATAAATGGCATTAGAATAATGATGCTGCTGTTAGGGATAGAAACATTACATACCTGTGAGTTTGAAAACTCAGAATACAGTATATATGTCCTGCAGGGGAGTTAAAACAGTGGCTAGTAACTCAGTCATGTGGAGATGCTGTAAAACTGATGGAACTGGGGTGTTCTGGCTTTCTACTTTTTACTGCAGAGATAATCAAGGAAAGGAAACTAACATCACTCTTTCAAGGTGACAGAATTATTTATTTGTGTAACAGAAACACAGTACCCACACTATGCATAGTGGAAGACACCATAACTCAGACCACCAATGTGATCCAGATGTGCACACCTGCACACAGAGGTACACACCCAGCTGGTCACCCTTCCAGCATGGGCTGGTTGTGACCTGTAAGTGGTATCCTGAAGGCATATAAGGTGTGAAACAGTCTCTCTCATCCTACCTTGCTCACCAAAATAACCCTTGTCTTTGGCTTCAACAAACAAAACAGCTTCTTTAGGATGGTGGAAAGTTACCAGACGAATAGAGGCACACTTATTGCTCTTTGAACTAATGTCTTGTCACTGCCCGCGCTGCATGCCCCATTCAAACCAGCCTACATCCATCAAGCATTTTCCCCCTCTGTCTCATTGAAATGTTGAGTCTGTCTTTGCTTGGGAATCACCTTCTTCAGTGACTATGTCTCAGATTATCAATCTCTCTCTTGCCCTTGCACCAAGAGAAATCCAGAGGGACGTGCTTCTTACTTCTACTGGAACACAGATTTAAGAGTAGATGATCTGTGTCCTTTCACTGTTCTCTCCCCTCCAAAAGAAATAATATCCATGGTAACAGTCCAGCTACCTTGCATATTTTTCAGATCAGCAGGGAGAACAGTATCCTGCTGCAAGAACTGGAGTTGCCCAGGATTCAGAAGAAAGCCAACTTAAAAGACTCTTCAATCAGAATTGATTACATTTACATTTTACTGTAGATAAAAAAATCTCCTCTTATGTAATCTCTCATGAATCACTAAAGCATGAAGGGAAAAAACCTGAAAGAGCGTAATAGGGTTATCTGCAACGGTTGTAAAGGAACACAGATTTACCCTTGAAAATTTACAGCTGGACCTATATTAAAAGAAAGCTTTCCATGCTGATATTTTCTGCTGTCACAGACATACCACTGAAAACAGAATATTTTAACAGAAAGTGCAGATACTACTCAGTGCCATCATCTTCCTTAAGTGCACCCAATAAAACATTTGCAGGGACTTTTTGCAAGGGTGACAGAAGGAAAAAAATCTGAAATATGATTATGGACGTCAACAGTGTACTGCTTAGGTAAGTACTAGTGGTGCTTATTCCCTCACAACTGGTAACCAGGTGCATTCAGAAAAGTAAACCTGCTAGCTTTTCAACAGATGCATACAGGGAACAATACTGTACCACTATCCAGGCTGGAGGGAGTAAGAGAAAACTGAGAAGAAAAAATGGTTCGGCAAGAGAGAAAAGCAGAAGACATGAACAAGAAGAATATAGAGGTTAAAAAAAACCAACCCCGACAAGAAAAAACCCCTCCCCCCTAAATGTACTCATTGCTATTGGCCTTCAGGCAATGTGTCAATGTTAAAAGTAATCTCTACGAATCCCATTTTGTCCTCAAAGCAATATTTTACCACTAATGCACCTGCTGCAAATATTGTTTAATATATAATAACTTTGCTAAGCTTTCCAATAAAATGCTGTCCATTCTGAGTGAAAAGAGGTGTTAAAAAATTTTATGTCACAGCTATCAATAATCCTACAATGAGCACAAACTTACACACCACCCCTACTGAGGCCTTACAGGGGTCAAGATAAGATAGCTGTGCATTGCCGTATCAGTCCTGCTTACCCATCCCAGGTGCCTAGTCACCTTTTCACAGAAGCATCACCTCGTTGGCTAATATTTGTTTAATGGCCTACTATATCCAACTCCTTTTCTGCCATATTGTTTTCTGATGCTGAGTTTAGAGACAAACAAAGCAGATGACTGCTGGCTGTGGCTGTTATGACAGAGATGGTGAAACAGCCCTTCTCATGTTCTGTTGCTTTGTTGGCTTGCAAAGGAAATGATGACTGTATGTTCCAATGCTCCGAGGTAAGACAGGGATTTAGGATGACTGTATTTGTATATGAGGTCAATCCTAACCATCCACAAGTATTTTAGAGGGCAAGTAATGAAAAGGCAGCAAAACCAAGAATGGCTTTCACCTGCAGCAGCTGTGCAACTGGAGACAGCGGTGACTGTAGCAGCTGGCCTGGTTACCATCCACTGCGGAATGACTTCTACAGCCTCCGTAACAGTGTAAGAGTGCTCAGACAAAGGTGTTTAACCCCAAGCTTTTGCAGAAGCTACATTATCTGAACCTTGTATGAATCATTCCAAATACCAGAAAACGTAAAGTGCTGGATCAGGAAAGCATCAGGTATCAGGCTCTGCACTCAGATCCTTCTTCCAGGCTGAAACATTCTGTCAGTTGGATAAACTGAGTGAGATTTGGCATAAAACTGAACTAGCGCCACCATCTCTGCTGTGAATAAAGTGAAACACAGACTGTGCAGGCTGCACGCACACTTTCCGCCACTGATAGGTCACAGTAACTGCATAATTTTCCTGTCACTAGACATTAAGTCTTTCTCATTGTATATAAAGCATTGACTACTGAGGTACTATTCATTTAAGAAAAAAATCTAGAGAAAACTACAACTATAAAAACTGCCTAGCCTCTTGTAAGAGCCAAATTTTTAAGAAATGCAAAGGATCCCAGCAGAAATTTTTCCCAAGCATTTAAGTTGGTTTTGAGCAATGCACATTACCCAGCACCACTTAAATCCTAGTTTATCCTACATATCACACCAAATTCCTTTTTAAAGTGTTTTGAAACCTTCAATTGCTCAACATGTGCTTTTTGCCTTGTAAACAATTACCAAAGTCTGGGTAATTCTTTAGTGTTTTTGACAGCCAGAGCAGTAAAATGTCTGTATCAGTCTACGTGCTTTTACAGACCCTTTATAATCAAGAACCTGTGCTTAACTTCTGTTAACACGCTGTCAAAAAGCACAAGCTCATTGTGGTAGGCACAGGATAGATATATAAATTACAGTCCCTGCATAAATGCATTTAACTCAGTCAAATATACTGGATAAATGATTTAATTCTTCTCACTTCCTTCCTCAGAAACTATTTATATTGTTCTATATATACCATTGACAGAACCGCTACATAAGGCTATGCTTAATTTGATGAGGTTAACAGTTGCACAGGACTACTCAAATAAATGCAGCTAATTCACAAGCCTTGAATTTTCATTAATTATTCTAAACAATGTTTATGTTCACTAGACCTCAGGAGCAAAGGTCTATGCTGTAAAGTACCCACAACTGCTGCCCCCAAATAAACAAAAAGAGATATTTTTGGAGAAAACCAGTTTGGAGGGCAGAAAGAGAAAGCAAACAACCATACCAAAAATTCCAGCATGGAACAGGAGATGCCATTAATTTCACTTATTTGGGGTTATGCTGGGTTTCACACAATCCCTGGGCATGGGTAGCTGTCGCTATATGCAGGGATGTTCAGACGTCTCTGCATCGCAAGCCTGAGACCAAAAGCAACAGGGGCCCTAATACTATAACCACACCTTGTACTTAGTCATGAGGTTTAGCTGGACTAATCTGGAAGTAAGGTGAGATCACATAGGCATAGGTAGCAAACATATCCAGGAAAAGCAAGCAGAGAGAGCTGGAAGTCCTAACGAGGAGATGGGATGGCACTAGCTGCAGCTGTCAGCTCTCTACTCTCCCTCACTAAAATGGAAGGGGCCAAGGTTTTTGAGCAGTGTTCATTCTCAGGGCAGCAGTATGCCTATAAATTAAGATTCTACTTAGTCAGTTTGCTCTTTGGCTATCTGAGCAAGTATAGAAGTATAGTGCAGTCAGTTTGCCAACAATGCATACCAATTAACAACTGGAAAATATGCTGTGTATTATTGCCAGTGTTACATTAAATACTTCTCATTGTTTCTAAATCAAAAGACATTGTCCAGGTTTACAACAAAGCAACAGTAATACATGCTATTTGTTATTATTCGTTACCTCCAACATACAATTATATTGAACTCAACATGCTATTGCTTCTTTAATTCAGAGAAAACAAATTGCCAACACACTTGTCACTGAACTGCATTAATCCGAGCAATATTCAAGAGGCAACCTTCACAACGTGAGCTAGTCATTATGTCTGTTGGGCATACCCCAAATGTTTTGACAATTATACCAACATTTTCCAGAGTGTGACGCCATGGTTAACCACTGCTCAAGGTTTGTATGACTTAGCAGCAGTGTTGCTGGAATATTTTACACCTACTGCTCTTTAAGAAGCAGTATTTTGATGTCCATTGTTTAAAGATCAGAAGACCAGAAGAGATCTTTACGTTCATCTGGTCAGCAGAATGAAGGTAGGGAATTTGATCCAGTACAATAGTCCTACCAAAGGCTTCCTCCTTAATGGTTAATGTCAAGAAAATCGTTAATAACAAAACCAGACAGTTAAAATATTATAATAAAATTAGCATAATGAAAAACAACCCATTCTTCCCATTTCCAGGTCTCTGAACAAATGCCTGACTGTCAGGTGCCACGTTGACCATTCTGTCCTCCAAGTAGCAAGTAGGAAGCTTAGCACAGTTATCAGGTTAAAGCCTTGTGTTAGTTCATAGATACACGGGTAGTATCTCAGACTCACATGCATTAACGCTGAACGGATGAAACTGCAGTTTCCAGTCAAGCAGAACAGCAGAGCCAAACCATGCAGCTAATTCATGTAAATCTCATCATCTCCACACAGAAAAGTTTTTTCATGTTTTCAGGACAAGCTTCCACCAAAGCCAGTGTTGCGACTGCAGCCTGGCAAAAGGCACCAGGTTAGCTTTAACCAACCAAGCTGCCGCTGGTGCTTGCAGGAGCACCAGCACGAGCTGCATGGCCCGCTCTGAGCTCTGCTTCCCACCAGCCCCCTTGTGCCGCTCTGAAGTCCCTGGAAGCCCCTGGAGGCCCCTGGAAGCCCCTCTGCCAGGCAGCTCTGAAGACTGCAGAGCTTCACCCACTGAAACTGAATGCAGTCTTCCCACAAGCCTAGTAGTTCAAACAGAAAATGCAGAAGAGGTTGCTCCAAATGAAAGATACTAAAAGACATAAGGATGTCTGGGGCAGCCAACCCCAATCTTACTAAGGCTCCCTCCCAGTATCAAATAGCTTTAAAATGTCAAGAGATTTTCTACAAATTCCCTAACTCAAATTCCACAGTTTCCTCCTATCTAGTCAGCTAAGCGAGCCTGAGATAATTCATCTTTGTTATCTGAGTCATCTTTGAAGTAAATAGGAACGACCAAACTCCCTGGCAGTGCGGTGACACAGAAATCAGCGTGAGAGAGCAATACATTTTACAGGCAGAGATGTGTCCTCAAATTTAAAGGACCAGAGTAGTTGACACATGAAAGCTATTCAAAAGACTGGTTGTACATACCCAGCTACCAAGTTGAGACTTGCAGGAAATGCAGATAAGGAGGACAGTAAGAAAAAAGGGTAGGCACAAATAAATTCTGTATGTACAGAGACAATTTGAAAGAGAATCTTAAAACAGAGGAAGTTTGCGCTAGATCCTGAAATGAGTGCCTTGAAAAGAAAGACCACCACAAACCGCTTGCAATTGCTATTGGATATCAGACTTCATTGCACACAGCTGTCAGTATGCACTAGGCTAGCACTGAGGGGTTATTTTGCCTTTCAGTCAATTCACAGAATTTCACTTCGCTGTTGAGATCATATGGATGTGTGTAAGAAACATTTTCTTAGATCAGCTCCGAGATTATTTCAGTTACAATTTTCCACATCCAGAAAACATAACGAGGAGGAAATAAAGATCGCTAATGAGAACCACAGACTTAGTTTCTCTTTGTTGACTTACAAACTTGGGATCTTCTAACTTGCAATAGCATTTAAAAACATTAATTAATTTTAACACAGACAGTAAGAAGATCAATATGTCCATATGCCTATATCAGGAATAGTGTGGCCAGCAGGAGCAGGGAGGTGATCGTGCCCCTGTACTCGGCACTGGTGAGGCCGCACCTCGAGTACTGTGTTCAGTTTTGGGCCCCTCACTACAAGGACACTGAGGTGCTGGTGCGTATCCAGAGAAGGGCAACAAAGCTGGTGAAGGGTCTAGAGAACAAGTCTTATGAGGAGCGGCTGAGGGAGCTGGGGTTGTTTAGCCTGGAGAAGAGGAGGCTGAGGGGAGACCTTATCGCTCTCTACAGCTGCCTGAAAGGAGGTTGTAGCGAGGTGGGTGTTGGTCTCTTCTCCCAGGTCACTAGTGACAGGATGAGAGGAAATGGCTTCAAGCTGCATCAGGGGAGGCTTAGACTAGATATCGGGAAAAATGACTTCACTGAAAGAATGGTCAGACATTGGAACAGGCTGCCCAGGGAAGTGGTTGAGTCACCATCCCTGGATGTATTTAAAAGACATGTATACATGGTGCTTAGGGACATGGTTTTTAGTGTTGGACTGGGCAGTGCTAGGTTAATGGTTGGACGTGATGATCTTAGAGGTCTTTTCCAACCTAAAACATTCTATGAGTCTATGCTTTTGTTCATATAAAGAATGAAAACACATTAATAAAATGCTGAAAAAGAGTCACTAAAAATTAATTCATAATCCAGATCAGTATGGCAAAAAAACATTTCAAATGGCTTCCAAATTTTACCCAAACTGGTGCAGAGACACTGGAAATATCTCTTTGCATTTGGAAATAATTCATTCATGAAGATTATAATTTTGTATGACCTAATGTTTTAAAAAATTCCTGCATTGAATATAGAAGTTCTATTACACATAAGTATTGAAATGACAAGAGTAGAAAAGCATGCACAATACTGCAATAAAAATATGCCTATCATCTAAATACTTTAAGGTCTTCTTCAAGGCTGCCTGAATTTTCACAGCAGTGATGAATCGTACCCATTCTCCAAAACGAAAAGCAGAAGATTTTACCTTAGTTGTCAGGAGCTCAGACAGGTATATTTTAATCATATCACCCAGTCTGTGACGCACAATCAAACACATCTGACCTTGTCCAGTAGAGAACTGTTCATCATGACCAGCCACAGTGCTGGTTCAGTAATATTTCAGATGAAAAATACAATTCCCTAATAGAAGTATTTCAAATATGAAGGGGAAGGGCATTAAAACAGAGCATATAATTTTCACGGTTTCTTACTCCTTCAGATAAGCAGCTTTTCTTTCAAGCAATAGTGATTCAGGTAATTTAACAGTTAAAAGTACTGTTCTATATATCACTTTGAATCAAAGATGGCAAAATATATCCATTTCTCTACACTCTAATATGGTTAGCTATGGGGACCGTAGTGCCTTTAGTAAATGTGATTACAGCAAAACAGAGAATGATAATAGCACAGATATTGTTACCACAAAGCCACACAACAGTTTTAACTTGATTGTTTCCATTTGCTCAATACATAAGTCAATTAAATGGATGTTACTGGAGTCAGGGAATATTAATACTTGTCATATTAGAAGAACAGCACTGTACAGATAGAACCAATATGATGTGGCTGCACCTGGCAACTAAACACCATCTCATGACAGCTCATATTGCTATATCGTCTTCTAGCTTATTTTGGGCGTTTCCTAATTTGATCCAAATTTGGATTTCTCTTTCCTTAAAGTGCTGGCTCACTACAGACTCTTGGTAGCCATGAACTTTCAATGACTTGAAAGTCATCAACATATTTCTCAACCCTTGGCTTTTATCATGATGAGAGGAGACTTCTATCAGGATACATCAATAAGAAAAGTAATTATTTAAAAGGTTACTTGCAGCTTCATAAATCTGAGAATTACCAACCTAGATTTTGCTCTAGAAAAACCTCAGCAGGTCAGAAAAGTGCATGCTTATATCCCTTATCAGAAAGAATAAATATCACTTCAAAAGGACAGTAGTAAATGTTGGTAAGATACCTTCAGAGCTTAGTGGGATAGCTTCCTCAGGACAGGCAAAGCAACCGATCACAGGATTTGCAGTGTTCACTCTAGGAATAACAGGCATGTCTCAAGTTCTCCCAGTTCTGAGATAGAAAGGAAAACCCAGTCCCATTCTGGAGATTAAGAAACTGTGGGATTTGATACAGTATGTCTTTAGTAAGACTTTCACAATTCTGCAACAGAAAGGAAAGTTGCTATTAACAGAGGATATTTGGAAAAGCATAAGGTTGCATGTTTGTTCATTTTCAGGGCAAGATTACTCATTCCCCAATGCAGCTTCTACCTCACTCAGTTTACTGCAATAAAATTAAAGACTGGTTATCAGCAGATTTCTCTCATACGGGCACTGAATCTTAAATAGACAAAATAGGATGCCCTAAGAAGACAGAAGAGCCACAGACCTTACAAAAGACACTATAACAATAAAAATCTTCCCTCTAACTCACAAAGCACGTGAGCTGAGGCTCTTCAAATTTTACCAAGATCTAAGAGAGAATTTTTCTGAGCTCAGCAAGGTGTCAGCTCAAGTTCGATCATATCTCCTAAATTTTATTTGCCTCATGTGAATGCAGATGGTGGCAGTGCACTATTACTGTTCACTAGTCTGTGGAACAGTGAGAAATGTTGAATTTCCTGCTGATATGCAGGGGGACTTGCCAAGACCCAGATCAAATTTGCACAAAGTGCACATCTCAGTGCACCATTTTAACATCCTGGATTAATCTGTAAAATGCAGGAAGAAAATAATAATCAATGGCTGCTTCAGTGAGAAACTGACAAACGGAACAAGTTGTCATTATCGCCTACGCATGGTACCTATGATACCACTTGAGAAGGAGAATCCAACAATTATACATGCAGCAGGAAGAAATCCTGGGGCACTTTAGCACCAAGACAAACCAGTCATCTTGACTAATACATGTAGATTTTTGCAAATTGATCTATCATTTAAATTACTTTAGAATTGTTAACAAATTAGTCTTTCCAACAATGTAGTTATCATCTTTGCCTTTGCTAAATAAACACTATATTCGTGCCTAACAAGGGAATTTTCATTTTAGCTCTTCGAGGAGATTTAATGTATTCATGTTATTAATGATTAATAACACATTCCCTCAGATTTCACTCATTCCGCTGAAGATTCTTTTTTAAATCAGTTCTTCTGTGACAGATGTCTATGCATGACTTTAAAGAGATATTCATGCAGGGGACTGTCATCAGCATATTGGGGAAATATTTTAAATATTTAAGAGAGTATTATTAATGCAACAAAGAAGATCAGAGTAACGAATGAAGAAACACAGCATGGGAACCAAAGTTTATTTTTTTCATTATTAGAAAGAATTCCAGCCCAAGTTTTCCAGATATTTTCAGATGTTCTAGACCCAGTTTAATAGAAGTTATTACATACCCTCAGACTTATAAAAGAGTGGAATTCTTACACAGTTCTGGTTTGGGTGTCTGTAGACTGTGGCTCCCTTGAGAAAATGGGAAATGGAAACAGAAAACAAACTCCCAGTTGTTTGCACAGTACAGTGGGACTTTGGAAACTTAAAGAACCCGCTCTACACATCTGTTACGTGGCCATGAGCAAGTCAAGTAGCTTCCATGTGCCAAATTTGTCCATTATTCTGATGAGTTTAAAAGTTATTAAAATGGAGGCTACATAAACAATACCAGCAGAAAGGTAGGCACTGGGCAAGTACTTACTCTCCAAGGAAGGAATCAGTACTAAATCAAGACCAGAATTCCCATGCAAGAGGTTTTAAAAGAAATCCACCACGAAAACCTGGACACCACTCCTTTTTAGTGTCTTCTGAAAACAAATACTGTAGAAAATCTACGATGCAAAGTAACTGTTTTAACCAGTAGTAACGTTAGCCTAGAAAAATAACTAATATTGTAGGTTTAATTACCTCAAGTTAAAAGGTATTCATCTGCAACTTTTTTTATTTTTACTTTTTTTGTGCTGTGTTTGAATGAAAGTGAAATTTAGCATAATCACATATAGAAGTAATGGAGAAACATACTGATATTTGAGCCTCCCAAGGAAACCATTCCTTCTGACTGCGTTGCCAGAATGGAGAAAATACTTACCTACGAACCTGTAAGATACACTCTACAGCACTGAGGATGATCGCATTCTCCCTCCTCCCTGGCTGGATTTTTAATTAAAGAAAAATTTTCAAGGAACTTATTATCAGAGACTATTCTTCTGGTTCTCTGAAATGATTGATTAGCATCACTCCACTTATTTTGTAACAGTACTAGCAATCAATGAAAGCAATTACGTTCATAATAGAGTACATAGAGAAACACAAGATTTGATGACCCTTTAAAACTTCTATTATCCTTATAGCTAAATAATATTGCTAAAACACTCCATCTATATTAATGGTTTATACTGCTGTCCAGTCCTACTGTGCTTAACTACTTGCTGTGCTAAGTAGACAGGCTACCTGGAGTTCCTGGCTTTTCCCTCATTTTGGATTACAGAACGTTGCCTTCATGTAACAGGTTTTTGGTGAATAATGACAGGTAGTAATGTGCCTGTAATTTTGGTTTTATCAAACACTTTTTTTCATTATCTGGCCATAAAGAATACCATGAAAACAATATTGATATTCAAATTGCACAAGACATAACATTTCTGGACAAGCAACATATTTTCCATCTTCCTTTAAATGTAAGCAAGTGGTTACACAGAAGGCAGCATTAAGATGTTATGTTCATCTGAAAAACCTGTATCTTAGAATACCTTTGTGGTGGTTTTTACTACAGGGATCTCAGAAGTTTAAGCAATGTATTTGTTGCTTTCCATACACCATTAACCTGTGGCAGGACCACAGCAGAGGCACTTGATTTCCCACAGACAATAGGTCTGTGTCAGTAACAACTAAAATTCCACGCTGGTTTGGAAGAGCACACCCTCCTTCTTGCCAGCTCCCTCCCCTTGTCTCATATGCCCAGAGGAGCTCCCAGATCACTGAACAGATGAAATAGTACAGGTTTTAACCGGCAGCCTAAACTGGAGATTGCCACCTGAGATTATCAGGATTCTTTGTATATATTTGAATGCCACTTCTTCATATGATAAGAGTCAAAGGAGGAATCAGCAGTTTCAAGATGCAGGGTGCGCACAAAGTTAATGTAGTGTTTAATTAATTCCAGTCTACATAACAATGCTTATTAATCAAATCAGAATTTCAAACTGCGTATATACATTTGCATACTCCTTCATGACCACAAAAAAGAGAAATAATAGATTGTTTAAAGGTGCGTTGTTGCTTAGAGAGTGATGATACAGTGTTTGTGATGAGCAAACCAAGCATTATTTATAGCACTCCATTTATTAATTACTGATAACATCCATGCCCATCCTGTACCGCAGGTTTTCACTAAATAGGAATTACCTTAGAGAATTATTTCTCAACTGAGAAGTTTTAGATTGGTGTTTCTCAAAATGCAGTTTGTACTGCCATGGTGACTTCAGCTACTTGACATGTTTGCCTTGCTCCAAAATAACCTTAAAAAAAAACTAATAAAAGCTAAAAATCCAAGCAAGAAGCATTAGAAGTTTCAAACTATCGTTATAAAGAAGAATCTAAACAGAAAAACATCTATGTCTGCTAAAATCACTGATTACAGGCAGGAAACAGAGGCATAACAAAGCTGCTCTCAGGAAAACACTGTTACTGACAGTAAAACCAAAGAGGCTGGAATGCATACACAGCACATCTGAAAACACAGCATGGGCTCCAAATATCAATTCATAGCCAAGAACAGAAGGGACTAGTGAAACAACTATGTTGACACAGTGTATGGAAAACATCTCTTTTTTTCCCCATCAAAGCTTTCAATTTTTATAAAAGGCATGTTCTAAGGTTTGCTGCAAAATGCAGTCAGAATTGCTAAAATTCATAGATGACTTTTCCCTAACAATAAGATTTGTTGCATGTAACACAGGACAACTATTCCTTGTGAAAAAGCACATAAAAGAGCAAAATAGTGCAATAATTCCACAAGTTGAAACAAATGAGTGTGAAGAGATAGAAATAGGAAATTAATGAGAATTTAACAGCTAAGTTTACTAGAAACCTCGCATTAGCCAGCCAATATCTGTAGTAAAGGCCAGAAATGCGTCCAAACACATTTTGCTTCTTCATGTATGAACCAGAAGTAATTTCCAGCTAAATGCAGAATATGAATAATTATTCTGAGTTAATACAACCATGATAATTAGAGTACTTGAAACAGAATGTGACTGGCACTACCAGAGCATAAAGGGGTGCTAATAACAAATATGGTACGTCATTATCTCTGGTGGGAGGGAGAGACACAAGTAATTACTACCTGCAGATCACTCACTGAGGAGTTGGTTGAGACATACTGTGAGGGAAATGGTAATTTCCAGAACCTTTATTAAATCTATAATTTCAGTATCCAGGGTTACATTCCATTCTGGCTGGAATCAGGCTCTCCGCTCCCAAGCATGCATGTGAAAAGTACTGCCTGCACAATGTCTTCTCATGGAGCAGGACCAAGAGGCCAGGAACCACACAGCTGGTTTTAAGAGAAACGTTTCCTCAGTCCATTAGCAGACGTGTGCAGATTCATCAGAGTCATTATGATCTTTTGTGGTCTGCTTTTATTTGCGCTCCATAAAATGACTCTAAGGCAACCAAACCAGTGACTACACTGTTAAAGTACAGCCTGGTTCCTTCAGGAATTACTTAAAAATAAGTGAAAAAGACATAATTTAGCACATCTTTTGGTTGTTGTCTCTGTCAATCACTAGCAACACAGTGACAGAGTGCTCCATTAAATATACATGTTAAAACTCTTGTAGTACAGAGAATAGTAAAGATGTTTACAGCCAGACTGCTTTCATGATGGTTAAATTTATATGTAAAGAACAGGCCCTGCACCTACCACCCAGCAGGGTTTCAAAATCCAAGACCCCACCACTGCTTTAGTTTTTGGCCTCTTCTGAGGGTGAATTGTTTGGTAAGAGCAAACTGCATCAGAGTACTGCTCTCCCCAGTTTGGTATGGGTTAATGTCTCAATTTTGGTCTACTTACAGATAGTATTTTATCAGCCCAAGAAAACAATGTTTTATGTAATTTTTCCCCTACCTACAAAATCTCAGTAACGATGAAAGCTCCTTAAAGACTTCTGACATTACAAAGGCATTTTTAAAAAATTACTAACTGGCTACAGCAACACGTTTACAGGTGGAGCTTTGCAAACAGCTCTAAAGAGTTGAAACACACTTATGCATATATTTTATTACAATCTTCTGAGCTACCTGATAGCTCTGTTTTATGAGACCTATTAAGTATCAAATACATTACAGCCTCTGGTGTCTAAGCCACTGGAAAAAAGAAAAAAAAGGGTTTTTTATCTTAGGTCTCCTTGACCTTCATTAGAAAGTCCCCCCAAATACCTGTGTGCTGGAGACTTTCAAAGCCTAGCTTAGTAAGACTGGCTACAATGTTTACAGGAACCCCCATAAATAACCATGGAAATTCTTTCACTAATCACAGTTCTGCTAGGGAACAGCAAGAGGCCATCATATGATCTCACACCATGAAGCAGGCACTTGTTTAACAGAGCACTTGACCACTGAAGAGCAGTTTCACCAGTCCTTTTGGAATAGTGAAAAAGTAAATAAAAGCATGACATTCTGACCATAAATTGGCATTTCCTTTTAAAATAAGGTGTTTTGATAATAAACAACATTGGCCTCAGATATTAGGCTGGCCAAGAAAACTACTGAAACTGCAGACTCATTAAGTGGCCTGGAATTAATCACCAAACTTGAAGTTGCAAAAGTCATGCAGATAAACACATTTCTCTTAAAAAAAAAAAACAACGAACAAAACCCCCAAAAACCCCACACTAACTTTGAATGATCGCAGGGGATCAGACATTTGATTTTATTTAAGATGTGAATAAGATCATCTATCAGAAGAACTTCCTAAAGCCAAACTGGAGCTTTGTCACTGTTGACCATTACCAGCATTTGCTTAACCCAACTGAATCGCTGATGCGGGTCACAGACCAGACAAGGAATGTATTTCACATCTAAAATCTCTTTTTTTCCTCAGAAAATGAAAAATGACAGGTGGGGCTCGCCCCCCACCCCCTTTCTTTTCTACATTTATAGTTTTCCCTGCTGTGCTTGGTCACATATGTGAAAAACACCCCTGAAGAACCAAATAATCAAAAATTCATTTAAAATATGTTTTGAGCTAGGAAGGTCATATTTTCCCTGATATAGTCCTCAGGTGGCCTCAATTTGTCTTTATAAAAGAAGAAACACCTAAAAACCCACACATATTACATTCAGTCAGAAACTTTGCTGCCTCTGCTACCTTTTATCATCGTTTTCTAACAGGATTACGATGCTCTCAGCACCATAGCTATTACCAGCTCTGATAAGGTTACAGCAGATATCCAGAACTGCATTGCCCATTGTTCATAAAAATCAGGTTGAGCTTCACAGCGCAGAAGGCTGAACTGTGCAGAGCACAGACCAGTTTTGACCAGAAAAGAAACACTGGGGAACAGAAAACAGAAGGGTCAGGCAGCTTCGTGAAAAGGTCAGGCAGCTTCATGAGTTTCATGTGCTTCATCTCAATGGAGAAACTAGTACGAGTAAAGAACATTACACAAAAAAAGCAATGTAAGAGAAAAATACTTGTATAGTGCTTTGAGATTTAACTTAGGCACGCTGATCGATGCAAGCAGCAATTCAATTTCTGTTTTCTATGGGAACTTGCTGTCCTAATAACATTGGAAGCACTAACCAGATTGTAGACTCTTAGACTCTAGTATGAAATTAATACATTCTGTGGGTTTTTTTGTGGTTTGTTTTTTTTTTAAAAAAAAAACCACACTTTTTCTTCTTTATCCTGCCGGACCAGGAAATTATTTGGGTAAAGCTAGAGGATGCAATCAAACCTCAGCAGTCCACTGTGATTGTTTCTTCAGCATTCATAGTAACATATGCTTTTTTCAGTGGGCTGCACATAGAAACACAAACTTGGATAGAAAACAAACTTCTGTCTGCTTATTCTATTTTTTACTTAGTTCACAGAAGTCCTGGAATCCCAACTGCAATACTTTTCTGGAGCTTCATTTCTGTCCTGACTCAGGGTTGAGTAAGATCCAGACTCAAAATCTGGTGCCACAACAGACTGATCTTTGCCATTCCAAATGCAAGTTTTCATGAACTACTGACATTTCTATGCTAATCTATGCTTGTGCTCCTTCTGACATGCCTCACAAGGGAACTTGCAAAATGGGAGAGGGCATAGGTAGAGAACGGGAAAGAGGAAGTATGGGTTAAAAAAGATGACGAATTCAGTACACTGACTTGCTGAAACAAGAGACCTTAGAACACGTGATTCAATTTAGCAGACTGTGGGAACTTTGATAGCACTCGGTGAGAGACACAGAGATCCACCTCTTACAGAGCTCAGCCTATCCACTGATCTAAGATTCTTTCATGCCAGTTCAATGAACTCATTTTTAGACAGATTAAATGTCTGAATTGTTTCATGAGGGTAATCTAGAAGTCATATACAGGCAACCATATGCATAGTCTACTGTATTTTTCCTAACTGACTTTAGATCTGCTGATGTCTGATGCTGTCTAGGCCAGTCTGCTGGAGATACAGTGATGGCCTAAAGGACAGAATTTCTTACTGCAGATGAATCATTGTGGAGAACTCATTCTCATCTGAGTAGAAAAATATCTGCACCAACTGAAGTAGAAGTAAAAAACACTGCAGGAATTGGGAGGTATTAGTATTTCCTTTCACCCATCACCCTTTCAAAGATTATGATCAAAAAGAAAACACTGCAATGAGACTCATACTTTCCTTACACAGATCTTTGTTCACGCTAGAAGGAGGCAATGTCATGTAAAGACAAAGTCATCACCTTCCAAATGCTGCTCTGCCCCTAAGGCTTGTGGTGGGTAATGGAAAATATAATTTCAGTGACACTGACCTCTATCAGGGTATATTGCATTATAGGAAAGAGCCTTACTTAAAACAAAAAAGAACATTAAACTATTTTAAAATGCTTTTTAATCCAGCTTAGAATACTTTACTTGTTATACCACTAAATTGTTCCATTTTAAAAGCATTTTAATTTATCAAGGTGACTCTTGAGTGATGAAGGACAGTTGTTTTTACAAGTAGCACAGCCCAACAGACTAGAATACAAATGACCCGTAGGAGTGTGGTGCTTGTAGGGAGGTGGGAATAAGCCTTAGAGGAGACAGCAGGCAGCATGTACGTTTCTCTGTCTGAAGTTGCTCAGTTTTACCTCTCTCTTATGCCTCTGTTCCTCCCCCATTTTACTTATTTTAATATTCTCTGATTATGAATGCACTTGTCAACATTTAAAGAGCTGTTATCTGTAATTATTGATGACAGCTGGAAGGTGTATTGAACTCCTCTAAAATAAACTAATTAAGAACAATTCCAGTGACTAGAAAGCATAACATTCAGCACAGGCTTCTCTGAAGCCAATACTAATAGACAGAAAGCTTATATAACTTTCCCCATCCGTTTTTACTGCTCTCCTGCTTTAATTAGAGGACCCATAAATGACTCAAGAGGACATACGTCAGTGGAACTGCAATTTACTTTTTGGAGGATGGACATAATTGCCAGCCAGCAGGAAGACTGCAATGAATGTAAGGAGAAGGAAAAAGAGAAATAAAATAAAATAATACTGTGCCATGATTAAAAATCACACCAATTCACACCACGTTTAGCACTAACTCAATTATTCCAGACAAACAACTGAATTCCTACCTCCAACTACTACAGCCTGACGTCGAGACAGCACCTTATTTATGTGTATACAGAATTAATCAAAATACTATAAAGCACATATTGCAATAAACAGCAGGCAATCCTGCTCTCCTTTATATTAAATAGAGTATATGCACTGTTAAGAATTTTACTGCTAAGATGCTTATAAAAACGTCTTTATTTGCTAGAGAATTTAGCAATATCACTAAAGAGCTATTTGAGATGTTTGGCAAACAAGTGGTGCTTTGCAATCCAAGGTAATGGCATTTATTCCTAGCAAAGGAAAAACATTCAAAGAAACAGCTACCCTGAAAAAAAAAAATTCAGTGTGTTGCTACTGCACACCTCTAGTTCCTGTATGGAAATGGATGTAACACTATACTGGTACCGTTGCTCCTGGATGACAAGGAAGTTCCCCAAAACCACTCCGGATGGAAGAGATACGGACAGGTTTGAAACATCAGCCCCCGAAACAGAATGACACGATTCTAGATGAAAGCAGCTGAGAATCATTCAGACTGAAATGACGACCTGCCAAACTAGCTAACATTTCCTTGCATGGATTCTCTTAAAGATAATTGGTTTTATTGCTTGTTTCTGAGAATACTACTCTTAAAATCTAGCAACCATGAACAGAAGGCTTTCACATGCTAGGATGAAAACAAAAATCAAAGCCCCCAAATCACTTCAGATACATATTCAGCATAGCGGCCTTATCTTCAACAATAATGGGTTTAGCTACTAGTTAGCATTAGCCAAGTAGAACATTCTGAAGATAAATACATCAGGGTAGAGATGAAACCAACATGCCACAATCATTAATAATGGCTATTCAGGCCACAAAGCAGATGAAGAAATTAAACATCTGGACTTTTCTTCAATCATTTCTACTGGATGGCATCTTTGAGGTAGAGAACATCACACTTATTCTGTTTCCCATCTATTCATGATATAATTTATGTGAGATACTTGTTGACATACTTCAGTTTCATATTGGCTGATAGTACAGCTATGAAGAAATAAATTTGTGGACAATTTGACTCAGTATCACAACATGTACAATTTATCCTCAAACTGTCAAACTCGTCTTCAGCCCCAAAAGGCTCTTTAATGGTTAATCTACTCACACAGTAAGGGCGGTGATGTACCTCTCACTTTTGGGACAAAAAAAGAATCCATCCTCTTAAGTGTGCTAGTTTTGGCTGGGACAGAGTTAATTTTCTTCATGGTAGAGCAGTATGGGGTTATGTTTTGGATATGTGCTGGAAACAGTGGTGATAATGTGGAGATGATTTAGTTGTTACTAAGAAGTGCTTACACTAGCCAAGGACTTTTCAGCTTCCCATGCTCTGCCGGGTGCACGAGAAGCTGGGAGGGGACACAGCCGGGACAGCTGACCCCAACTGACCAAAGCGATATCCCACACCATGTGACGTCATGCTCAGCATATAACGCTGGGGGAAGGAGGAAGTGGGGGGACCTTTGGAGGGATGGCGTTTGTTTTCCCAAGTCACTGTTACACATGATGGAGCCCTGCTTTCCTGGAGGCGCTGAACACCTGCCTGCCCATGGGGAGCAGTGAATGAATTCCTTGTTTTGCTTTGCGTGTCTGTGTGGTTTTGCTTTACCTCTTAAACTGTCTTTATCTCAGCCCAGGAGTTTTCTCACTTTTACCCTTCTGATTCTCTCCCCGATCCCACTGGGGGGGGGGGGAGTGAGCAAGCATCTGGGTGGGGCTGAGTTGCTGGCTAGGGTTAAACCATCGAACTAAGAAAAAGCAAAATGATTCAGTCACTCTGACTAAGGAGACAAGCCTTAGACGGCCTGAATTCTTGAAGAGGTATCAACATAGAACAAGTCTGAATGAGAAAAAACCAGATACTACGCACACAAAATATTGGTCATATTGATGAAATAAAATTTCCAGGTGTTCATGTGACAATCAGTGATTAACAGCATACTTTCTTCAGGAGAACATACAGCCACACCTGCTATCTCAGTTCTGCTCATAGGTACAAAACAATTAATTCATTCTTATATCTTTCCCTGCTGCCATGATGCTGGCCCTCATAAGAATGAATCACGAAGAACAATCTGGCTACAGTGACAGCCTTTAGTGCAGTGTAATACCTCTCAGATGAAAAAGCTTCCCCTAAAGAATGAATGCTTTCCACTTTCTATGTAATTTATAAGAGTACCTTATATAAAAATGACTGTCTAAATCAGGTGGGCAGAGCTAAAGCTCAAGAGTTTTTTCTTGTAAAAAAAAAAAAAAACCCATAATGACAAGATGTAAATAAATGCAACTGACTTCCATCTTCCAGTTGTATTAATGGGATCATGAGAACTTAAGACAAAAAATGTTAGTTTTAATAATAAACCAGCTATATTCATAGAAATTAGACAGTCTATCAAAGGTGATATAAATGAAAACTGACAGACACACAAAAGGAGATATCAAAGAGGTGTATTGGTTTAATTTTCTTCAGAATTAATATAGAAATATATGCATCTCTAAGATCTACATACATTTTATTTAAAGGTGTGCAATGAGAAAAGTATGATTCTCTACATTCATTTAATAATATTCTGTCTACAGCAATTAAAACAGCTTGCATATTAGAAGTATAATGAATCAGAACATTGATGTTAAGTAGCCTGCAAATATTTCAGTCATTGGTTCTGAACTAAATGAAGTTCCTATCTTCTGAAATTCTTCACTGCTGTGGTAGATCATCAAGCAGTTCAGAGTTTGGCATAATCTTTCAGGATCATTTCCAATTTCTGGCTCAGCATGATGTTCCCCTTCATTTTTAGTTTACCAGAAAAGAATGCCTACAAAAAGCAGAGGAGGGGAAAAAAAACGTATTCAACTGTTTACCCACAATCCTAGGAGTTGCCAGAACCAAACAAGAAGCCAAGGATAAGTGTGGTTGTTTAGTGCTAGGAGAAAGCATTCAGTGTGCAATGCCCATTGGCTATTAACAGAAAACCATCCAAGTTCGATTTTAACAGCATTCAGAATCACAGTTTTCTGTCTAGAGTGCAGGCAGGGCCAAGTCTATGACTCAGGGGAAAAAAAAATAAATAGAAAGCAACTGCAGTGGCCTCCATTTCTCCTCTATGTATAGCACAGAGGACTCCTGGTATAAGACAAACTTTTCCAGAGAAACTGATGGCAAAACTTCACCAGGACACAAAAATAAAGCTCCCAGTCCTCACCTCCCTATGCTATAGATACCCATGTAACTTTATATGAATCGAGAAAATGTACTGAAAAGGCCATTTAACAAAAATTAAAGGCCTAAGGAAAAGGTCAGCTACTCGCTCAAATTCATAACAAATCCAAACAAGAATTTGCACAGTATACATACACACATACTCCAAAGAAATGCACTGGCTTTATACGTAGCATATTAAAATAAACAGGAACTAAACAAGACTTCATTGCATTTGCAGAATCATAGATCAACCAATATTTTCACTGAAATGCTGGTATATTACATTTTTATTGTCCCTACTTCAAAGGGCTGTATACCCTGTTTCAATCTAGTTCAGTATTCTTTCAAAACTAGTTTTGCTTCGCTGTGGCTTTGCAATTTGAAAGGTCTTTGAAAGTTCTGAAACAGCATGCTTTTGCATAGTTCCATTAACTTGAAATACATTCAAATAAGGAATAGAGAGAGCCAGCAGAAAAGAATTTGAATAGATGCTTTGAGCTTCTTTAGATTAAAAACTTCACAGAAACTCAAAGGAAAAACTAATGCCTAAGAACAGATAACGTTCCTGAATTGCAGTTGCTGTTCTTTAGCATTTTGAAGATTACACATCAACATCTTGTTTGTTTATGCTTTATGCCTGCTGTATACCAAGGGTCTCAAAGGATTTTACTCATGTGGTATGTAGGACTTACAACAAACATTTGCCATCATCATTAGTCTCCAATTTTACAATCAAAGTCTCCAACAACTTCTGCTTAGGATCAAAGAAAAGGAACTGTTTGATATATGATGAGCTTAATTAAAGTTTTCATTTGCTCAAGCTTTAATCTGTAAGCTGACATATTAAATTTGAGACAGTTTAATTTACTTTTACACAAGCCATTTTAATCAGTAAAATTAGTAGTTTTAAGAAGCTAAAAGTGCAGACCCAAATCACACACCTCTATTAAATCTTTCTTTCCCTTTAAAACTACCTAGTATGGGTATATTTTGACCAGTTTCAATGGATCTGCATGCACGTATTGTCCAAGATTTCTCTCTTCTGTAGTAGTAGCAGTAAATTGGAATACTGCAACAAATACCACTTCCTGTAACATGACCAGTCAAAACACCCTGATCAAACTGACAAACCCTCACCTTGCAAATCATATATTGCGAAGTGCCAGGAAACAAATGAACAACTTTGTACTTCCAGGCTTTATGTCATTTGAGGTATCTTTGTCTCAAGATGATAAAGACGGCATAAATTCCTCATCATATCTTCTGACTAATTCAGCATAAGATAATGACTTATGCTGACTCTGGTTTGCACTGTCAAAACATCCACTGTTGCAGATTTTGGAATGCAAACAGTCACAAACCAGAGCTTGATTTAAGGTAAATAGTATGTCCCATGTAACTGAGTATGTCTGTGATGCACAGGTTTTACCTTTTGGGGGTTGATCTTTTTTTGTGCCACATCCATGAAATCCTCGTCTGAGAGAATGAAGATGGTATCAGCAGAACTTCTTGCAGGTCCTTGATACACTGCTCCAGAGCCATTCTTTAGGTCAATTGCTGAGAAGAAGCAGCAAAGATAGCTTTATTTAGAAAAAAAATAAAATTCAGTCTAAACAACACTACTCTCCTTATCTATTATTATGAAGCATCTGGTCTAAACATAAATCTTGAGCTAAGAGCCTCTTAGAAAATAAAAGCATTTTAATTGTTCTTCTTCTTTAATGACAGAAATTGAGATTAGTTTAGAAAAAAATTATTCCTGTACTAAGGGGGCCGGGTTTTACAGCAAGGACTGCCATTTGAAAATCCTTGCATAGGTGGCAAAAATAATTTTTAAACAACACTTAAGATTCACAAGATATTAATTAGTGCAATTACTGCAAAAATGTTAAAGTTAGCAACTACGCTCTAATGTTTTAAAACAGCACCCTATATTCAGAGAAAGCAAACGTGGTGGTGTTCAAACATGGTGCTGCATTTTTCCTGTTCTGCCCCACAGGCAATATAGCCTGTTCTGCTTCACGCAAAGAGTATTTAAAGCCTTGCCAACTATCTGTCTTTTTCTTCTGGAAAGCCAAAAATTCCTCAAAGTGTCTGAAACTTCAGTGTGTTCTTTTCCCACACCAAATGACCTGCTAAAATAATCTATCACAGGGCTAACACTGTCGCATGTTGTGCCATTTGTTTAGAAGAATATTAGCAGAATATTTTGACAGGATGTGCTCTGTGAATGATTTGGCAGACTTTTCAAATTCCCAATCTTTCCCTTTGCACCTTTTCCTCTTCATCCCCCCACAGCTTTTCAAGCACAAACCAAAATATTATTCAAAGGCATGTTCCTGCAAGGACATGACATCTCTAATCACAGAGTCATGGCTGCCTGACCAATGGTAATACTGTGAGTTGGTTTCTCTTAGTTGACAAATTTTAAGACACTAGCCTAACCAGGGATACTTATTTCTGTATAAACTATGTCATGTGTATTTTTTTCCAAATGATTTTTCTGAAGGGCTAAGATGAACTATACAGACTGGGAATAACTTTTGTCCGAGTTAAGTCTTTCATTTTCAGAAATCTGTTTTAAGTAATATTTATCCAGTTATAACAAAACTAGAAGGGGAATGAAGTATACAATGATGCTCAGTGAGAAGTGACATTATTATTATCCACTTGATTTTAAGGGAAATTATTATGTCAGGAGCAGGTTTAATGGACATCACTAACTTGACGCAATAAAAGGATAAGAAAGAAAAAAAAATTACTGAGCACCAGAGGAACAATCTATACTTTCTGTGTTTGTGGGTAGGAGCTGTGTAACATTATTTTGATCCAAAATGGTTACCATACAGTCTAACATTGTAAGCAAGCCTTTAAACATTGCTCCTGCAGGTTATGCAGGCACAGACTATTATTTAAAAAACAAAAAATTCTGTTGAATCATGGAATGCGAGTTTCACAGTGGTTACGGGCTCCTCAGACTAAGTTAACCAAACTTAATTGTCAATGCGCTTTTAAAATATACCTCTGCTCAAATGCTAGCAATATTATGAGCCATACCAATGTAGCCAAAGCGAGCTCCCCTTGAGCCAAAAAGCAGTGGTCAGCAAGCCCCACATATAAATTCACAAAACACACACATGGTTTTCTAGGATTGTAGTTCTTAATTATTTTAAATTACTTCTGGACCTCAGAAATCTAAAGAGCATGATTCTCTTCTTGTGCTTCACTTTGCATGCATTAATGACTTTGGCTGTTGCTACCCTTCAGAAGGGAACCCAGATGCTGAAAGCTTGACGTAACATCTCCCAGGACGCAGCAGACACTCTTCTCCTTCTCTAAGCACTGGCTAGAAAAGCAGTTTTGATAGATCTCGTTGGTAATACTCATCCATGAGTCTCAGCAGTGTAAAGTTTAGACAGCAAAGAGTTAGAATTAAAAAGTCGTAGTGACTCAGGCAAGTTCTAACAACTCCCAAGATTTTAATCTGGATAGAGTACATACTTAACATTGTTACAATCCCTGTTCTCCTTCTCAATTTCCTATCTAAGTCTCAAGAGCATCGCTTATCAATCCACATCTGTAATTGTAATCTCTCAAAGCACAGATATGCCTGTAAACATTGCATAATCGTGACACTGTAGGCAAAACTGTTACATTTAATCACATCCAATCCTTAACCCATCTCAAGTTAAAACTTATTAGAAATCCTTAAAAAAAAAAAAAAAAAAGAGGATCAATCTAATAGCATGTTCTTTTCCCAAAAATATGAAAATACCATTTCCATTTCTCTTTATTCTATTTAAAGGGCGCTACAATTTTTGCTGAGGAATAAAAAGAGAAAAAAGAACAGAGCAGCCACAAAAGAGAAGAGCTCTGTGACAAAAAAATACTGTCTTTTTCACCAAAATGTGAAGGACCTTCTACAGTTACTTGACCCACCCCTTCTTTTAAGCTTTATCATGAAAGAGTTATGACATGTCTAATGAAAGCAGTCAAAAAAAAAAGTCACCCAAAACTCCAAAGAAACTAGCATGAGAAAATGAAATACTGAAATTTGATATGTAAGCCCTAATGGGTAAATTCTGGTGAATCACACTGGAGAATGAGTGATCCAAAATATATCATTTGTTGGTGTTTTAAAGAGGGAAAGGAACTCCCCCTCCTTACAGAGAATGGAAAACTACCCCAAAAACTTGCTCACCCATTTTTTTGCAGGGGGGAAAAAAAAAAGTATTAGAAACATATACAATCATTTTTCTTGCCTCCTGGCGTACACCTAGCCTAGAGTATTCAGATGACAGCTGAGACTAAACTACAGCACTGGCACACGGACAAATGGATATAAACTAGCAATGAAAGAAATGAGCCGAATACCAGAACAGATTCCAGTCATCAGAGCAGAAAAATTCTAGCTTTCCAAAATGATCAGACATGGTACCTCCTTGTAAAATACAACTTTATGAGATAAAGCTACATAACACAGCTGTCTGCTGTAGCAGGAAACAGGCTTGATCCAAGTCTCCTGTATGTCTTCCACACATATCTCCCGGATACATGTCTCTATGGTTATAGCTACTGTCTTGTCACCGCAGCTTGCACGCTGCACTGCAACTGCAGCAGCCAGCTTGGTAATGACTTGGTACTGGTGTAGCTGCGTCAGTACTCAGGTGGCTGGTGACCTGGGCGGCTGCCAGGCACCTACCTTGCACACAGCTACTGCAGCTCCACTGCTGCCAGTAACACATGAGTAGCTTAAAGGTATCTCCGGTGTTCTTTGTTCCTGAGAACAGGTAACCCTCTGTGGCTGCTATAGTAACAGCTCTTCTAGCCATTCACATCGCTGATCCGCTTCATACAAGAACAGAAGTTGGAAACACTGGTGTGTTGGTACTCAATACTGTGTGTAGCAACACAAATGAAACTTAAAGCTGAAGTCCCTTTTAAAAATCAAGTAACTTCTTAAATATGTAAAATTTTAGTATTACACACCTGGCAGAAAAGCAGAATCAAGCAGTTTCAGTGGATTAAACAGTAGTTATCCTTCAATTTTTTGTTTTTACTTGTATACGTGTTATATTACAGTAATTAAATATCTATGAATTATTATTGTCCATAAGACACTGTTATCAGAGACATAATAAAAAGGTCAAAAATGTTATACACATACGGGCTAAAACATCAGACATTGACATTCTACAGTAGGCAGCCAAATAGCCTGAAAATCTAAGATTTGGGGCACAGGTTTTGCTTTACCAGAGAAATATCAAGGGGTCAGACTTTTCTTTTTGTTTTGGTTTGGGTTTTATTGTGCTTTACAGAGGGTAAGTAACTGTAATATAAGACTCATCATCAATGCAAATGAAACAAAGTGTCACCCACTCTTCATTGCCTGAAGTTATATCACATCATAAATTATTAAGCAGTTTCGCTGTAATTTGTCAGATGTTCACAGTCAAATTCACGTAATGATTTCTCCCCAGTTTTCCTAACAAAGATTTATTTTTCTGAGAACTGGAAAGGAACAGAAGTATCTTCTGCCTTCAGCAGCGCCTTCAGATGCATGATGAAAAGCAACAGATGGGTAAACTCTTCAGAGTACTGTTCTAGAGAGCGATTAACTATCAGCTAACAAATCTCAATGGCGATGTCTTTTCTCTATGGAAAAAGAAGTTGAAATTAAGTAGCTTAACTCTAAAAAAAAGATAAATATTTTATAGCCATTGAAAACAAAGGCAATTGTTGTACAGTAATAAATATGCAGGAGAGAGCAAAAAACATGCTTTAGGTAGTGAAGCCAACTGGAGAAGTCAAAGCTGGGGGGTGGGGGGGGTGTCTCAATTAAGAGTTTTGTTACAAAATTAGAAAAGATAGCTCCACTACTGCTAAGCTTATTCCTTAAGTTTTGATACTTCCAAAATCTGTATTGCTTTATCTTCTTAAAAGGATTTTCAGCATCCTCTTAAATTAGAACAGCTTGCTTCTATAAAGAAATACCACTAATTAAGACCAGTTGTCAGTGGCTGCAGTTGAACATTGTTTAGATGGCGAATGAGCTGTGCAAAATTTCAGATCCTGAGTGCAAGGTCAATGGTTCTATACCCCCCATGGCTTCACATCATCCACAGAGAACTACATAAAAGTAAAGGTCATCACTAATTACACAGACTAGTGTTACTAGTATCAGTGTTACCATCAAGAAGTGTCTCTGTAATAACGAAAGCTAAACCCAATTCACAAATCACACTTCATTTAAAGTAATAAACAAAAATTGTGGCTTATTGCAGAGAACAGAGATAAAAAGGTTTACGTTGCAGTTAAAACAAAACACTAAAAGTTAATATAAATAATTAAAAAAAAAAAACCCTTTTGATTCCTGAAAGTCTGGAAAACACCAGGACAACTGTGTACATGAGAATAAATTTCACAGCGGTTCTTAATACTGCTGCTTTCTTGCATTTGCTTCCACCCCAGCCTCCTCCCAGACCTTAAGAGGCTGAAGGACATTAGCAGAAGATGCTGGAGCTACAATCATTGAGTAAGACAGCAATGAGCTGTGGGGCACAGATTGTTTCTAGTGCTGTCAATTGCTACAGTTTTCACAACAGCACAAAGCTGTGCAAAAGTGACAAGTGAAAAAATTAAAAGACAACCAGCACAACTATGTAACAAATTTAGTAAGGGACAGAGGCCTAGCAGGTGGCCCCAGAGAACCACAACCGCTGCCTGTAAAGGCCTGGGAGGCCCTTAGAAAGAGAGGCCTAAAAAGAGATAATGAAACAAACAGCATCAACTCAAGGCTTAAAACAACACACTCCCCTCCACACCCCAAATAATCTACCTCCTCACATTTCAGTTGTTTCAGTGATAACATGTCAAGAATTTTGGCCATACATTGAAGGAATATGCAATATTTATCCAAAGGAACCAAATTCTAAATTAATTTTAATGTCATATTTTCCTCTGTTTTATTGTAGCTATGTACTTTAGGGAATCTAGCTCTCAAAATAGCAATTTTACTTCAAGAGAAAGATAATTCAAGATTGTTATTATCTAACGGCATAACATCTACAAAACCAATTTAAAATTATTGTACACAGAAGATCAACTAATAATCAGTGGGCCAAATTTAAATGTAATGTAAAGAAGTGCAACTCTACTGACAGAGTTGACTATCGTTAAAATCTGAAGCAGGTTTGAAACGAGTCAAAATAGTGACACCAAATTAAACTCAAGCGATTGCAAAAGTAACATCTTACTATCACCTTCTGTTTTTAAAGTAAAAAAATAATTTATCAAAGGCTAAAATTTCTAATTATGTACAGAAGCTTCCATTCCATTGACAACAGAAAAGTCAAGCATTCAAGTCAGCAAATGGAACTGTCAATGTTTCATATTCTAAACTGGCTGTCGTGGTTCACGTGCATTACAGAAGTCTTGTGATGACCTTACAAAAATCTGTCAGAAATCTTTTGGGTTATCAACAATATCTTAACTGGAAGAAAGCTGTCTTCCTACTCTCCTCCACATTCACCATGCAAAATGAATTATGGTAGCATCTGGTAGAATAGATAATACATGATAATGCTCTTGAATACTGAATAATAACATATGCAAACGAGCAAAAGGAATTAAACTTGCTATTACTTACAAATCTTGAGTGCTTGCCCCTGAAAGGTCTTTTTTTGTGCTGTGTTTGTTTGGTTTTTTTTTAATGACCAGAATTGTGTCATTGTGTGTCATTGTGTGCTATTGATCCACAGAAGGACAGACTGTGAGAGTTATCACAACTGATAAGACTCTGCCAGGGATTTTACATAACTATTTTAATATTACAATTTAATATTTAAATTATTAATAAAAATTTAAATATTTTTTCTTGATATTAACCAATTCCTGCTTTCTTCATTCTTCATCTGCTTGAAATTTCAGACACACAAATATATTCAGAAAACCATCAGATGACACAGGAAATTATTTGAAAAAGTGATACAAAATGGGAATACTCACATTTAAATATTCCTGATGAGAAAAGCAAGCAACATTTTCTACAGATGCCCTTCTCGTCACCTAGATATTTACATTCAGCCTTACATATTTACTACACCATAGAGACTACAATAATTCATAAACACTAGCCAGTATTTTGACACCTAAGCTTGAAGGAACTGACCACACTTTACAAAAATTTGCAGTAACTTTTCCAAGATTTTGGAAATGTTTCATTTAAGCTCCTAACAGTAGTCAGCAACAGGAAATGTTTAAAATATTAGATTACCTCCTCCACCCTCCATCCCACTGGGAGCTTTAAGTAAGTCCAAATTTCTATAAAAGTACAGATATTTTTTATTGCAACAGAAGCAGAGGGAACACGACAAAGAAGAATTATGTCTATTTAATTCCTTTTACATAGGGAAATCAGCGTTTGAAGAAGGCACTACTTTTCTCTTATTGCTTCAGTAGGAAACAGAAGAACACAAGCTCTGTTTGTAAAACAGAAAAGGCTGACTCCTGATCTGCTCAAAGCAGGAGTACTCTCTCTCTCTCTCTGGATACAATGGCAAAAACATCCACCTGTTTCCCCTCTAATGAAACACGGTCTTATCAGACTTATGAGACATGCCTTATGAGGCAGGTAAAGCCACTGCTCAGGCCTAAATCTTTAAATATGCCTGTTCTGCATTCATCAGTTTGCAGCTTAAGGTATTCCTGAGTGAGAAATTTTGTTCATGTCTTGAACACTCCTCATCAGATTTTTCTTCCATTGATTTGTCCCTCCATTCTTTGAACATACATAATACTGAATTTAGGTGACAAACAAAGCAGTTCCAAAATTAAAGACAATGATAAATCATCTTGAAGATAGTTTCTTGTCCACTTTAAGCGTTTTGGAGTTTAATCTATGCACTTCTAATAGATGTTCTAAAAATATAAGGGAAGACTTCGTAAGCCTGCTGTCCAGGTTCTAAGCATGGCCATCATTTCAATTACTGAATATAAAAGTGGAAATCTGCAGAAAGTAGGAATGATTAAGAGCAGTAATGAGTTTTAAGACAGATCTTCTGAGCTGAATTATGCAGTATTTACCACTCTCTCATTATGATGTATAGGTACTCAGCCTGCAAAATCTACACAAGTATATTCAATATATTGATTAACTGCTATTCAAGTGGAAATCACCCCTTATCCCTCAAAAATTGCTTCGAAGGCAATACAGGTAGAACAGAACTATCTCGATCAACCTACATATGATATTTTCCCTGAAACTTAACAGCAGTCTTGCTACTCCAAATCTCTGCTCGTTAACATTGGGGAAAGAGATAGTGAAATTACAGGTTTCTAAACCTCTCTGTAAAAGGAAGAGCAGCTTCTTAAACACAGTATCCATTTACTGAGAACAGACATTGCAGACTCAACAATACTTAAAAAGAGTCACAGTCTATGGGACAAAGCACAATGCAGACCTGATCTGACCTACCAACATGTCAGTCTCCCCTCAGCTGTAAAGGGCAGCCCACCTCTTCTGTATCTCCCCCAAAACTGTTCTGACTCGATCCAACCATTGAGACGAATCAAAATGAAGCAGTCTAAGTGACAGACTTGTCCCCAAGACTTGCATTTCTCCACAGAAAAGCAAATGCCTGGAAGTTACAAACCTTTGGTTTGTATGGTTTATGGTTTACCCTTTTGGAAAAACTTTACGGCCTAGCAACACACCATTAAGGACACATCACCAAAAAAATGGAATGATTCCAAAGACGATGAAATATATCCAATTACTAAAATTAGACTGCTTTTTCCAATACGTGTCCTTAGAAACTGAACACAAGATAATTTAAGAAAATAAGTTTTTTGAGGCAGTAGTTTTGCCCTTGTCAGACCATTTCATATACTGATATAATCCACTTTACCAGGAAACACTTCCTGTCTGACCCACTGCTATTACAAGCTTTAGCCTTTCTTCATCAACCCATTCCCATGCTTAAAGGATGGTTAAAAATCATTACAACTTCATTAAACCTTGATCTTAAAAAATCTGAATGGAAGCAAACTGGGCTATATTTTCACTGAAGTGACTGTAACAATGCAGTAGAAATAAATACTTATTTGTTTTAGATTAGTTTGCGTGTACATCACCAGCAGACTAATTACTGTAACACACATCTCCTAGCAGATTTATTTAGCCTGCTCTTCTGAGTGCAGTGGCGACCCATTCTGAAAAAGGTAAATAAAAATGCACTAAAGTTCTAGAGGATGGATTGCCTATGCCTACATTTAAATAAGCAAGTTACATTAGTATGTTCCTAGAAAGGTTAGTAACTGCCATTATAGAACTTTACCTGACTTCCTTGTCACTTGTGCATTCAGTATGCATTCAGATATTTAGGTCCCAGTGAATATTCATCTACTACCTTATGCTTATTTCCAAGATCTCAGTTGAACTAGAATAAGTATAATTAATCTCACTTCATTTAAAAAAATGTATTAGGACATTATATAAAAGGTACAACTTACTCCACTGTATTACTGTTTTTCCATCTTTAGTGATGTCCCACTGGAATATGGCATTTACTTTCTTTACCAGCTCATTTCCAGACTCTTTTAGACGACGAGCAATTTCTTCAAACACAAGCTCACACTGCAGCCCTGCAGTCTTAAAAAAAGAGTGAGTATGAAGAATTGAAAATTGATACTCCATTAAAAAACTACTAAATATGTGTATTAGTTCAAGTACTGTGTCCAGGAAGGTCTCCACTGCAGAATTATTACATGCAATTGAGATTTCTTCCACCACAAATAATCACCTCTAGCAACTGTCACCATTAAAGAGTACATTCAAGCAGAAAATGCTTCATGGGCTCCTCCTTGAGAATTATTTCAAATCTTGCTTTTGCAGTTTTTGTCATTTATCACTACGACTTAAGATATGTTTTATAATGAAGGTTTTAAGGGCTTCTAAATTGCTCTTTATTCCCTTTGGAGGGTAATCATTGCAACTTTTTCCATGGTGAATGGCATGTTAGTTTTTAGACCACAAATGTATTTTTACCAGCATGTTACTTTAACTTGACATGAAGGATGTTCAAAACATACTGTACTATGAACACAGTCAACTCCAGCATAGATACAACGTGTTTATCATTTAAGAGGGGGATTAGCTACATTTACATTTTCAACTTTTTCAAAAGTAGTATTTTGCAAGCCTTTCACTGTCTTTCTTTAACAAATATTTGTACTGGATAAAATGCTACTCTTTAAGAAGCTGCGCCGGTGACATTTTTCACATAGCTGGAATTAGAGCAAAGAAGCTTTCATAGCTTTAGTTGTTCTGCTGTACCTACCTGTACACCAGAACGCAATACTCCCCATGCTGCTATTTCATCACCTCTTTAATTAAGCGTCACATTTTCCGTTACATAACAGAGTTCCTGATGACATCTAAATTTGCCAATCTTCACTCACTCAGGCTAGTTTCCCTTGGTGGAGGTCTACCTCTGTCAGCAAAATTCTGCCAAAGCACTTTAATTTTCATAGTAAGCTTAAAGAAAAAGCCCTGCTCTGCCCATGTTAAAAAAAAAATCTCTACAATTATTTCACTGAAAAGTTCTAATGTTTATGTGCTTGAACTTCAAATGCAGATTTGGCAAGAGTTCAGAATGCCAGACGACTAAACAAAGCCAGCAAAAAGAAACAGGTTCCAGAAATATATCACAAGCTTTATATGAATGCCACTATCTCCATACTTCATAAACTTTAATGCTTTAAAGTTTCATCCTTTACAGGCAGGAATCAATGGGGAAAAAAGATGTAGTTTATTAAGGTAATGCACTGCGCACCCGTGTCTTTTGGACCACATTAAGAACTCAAAACATCCTCAGCATTGCATGTACAATTCCATCTTTTGTGGCAAGTCCAGTACCCAAGGCTTAATGCATGCATGCAGAGAATTTTTTAAAATACATATAATACAAAGTGCATATCATGTGTTAGGCCTAACCACATGCATAAACAGCCATTAAAGCCTCCTTTCAAAATGATTAGATGGCATAACTGTTCTTTTCTATGAGTACACGATCTCATTTTCGTTTGTTACATTCTTCTAATGCTTTCCTGCCACTCTCCCCATGTGTCTCTGAAAAAATTGAGAAAGGTCACACACTGTGTGTGTGAATAAGTTGACATTTTACATTGAGTTTGATGCCTGCAACATCCACAAGATAAAAACAAAATGCTTATTTTACAGCTACAGCCCCAAATTATAGGGACTAATTTCTTAAGTTAATGAAGTGCTCAAAACTTGTGGCCCTCACTGGTGTATGCCTCACTTGTTTTGTAACATACAGCGCAATGCTTATTCTGGCAGTTCAGCTGGCATCGAGAACTTCAAAATTCATCAGCCATCCTGTGGATCTTAAAACATCTGTAGTTTTCCCCCGAAATAGATTCATGAACCTCTGTACCTTAAACAAAATGTGTGTGTTCACATATCTTAATTCATATACTCATCTAAGTACTGCAAGTAAGACTTGTAAGTGATCTAAGTATTTTTACATGTGTTTTGTACAAAAATAAAGCCTAACTATGCTGCTTTGCAAGTTAAGATTTCTATTGCTTCCCCCTACCTTTGGAGACTCTGAAGCAGAAGACTTATCCAAGGCTGGTACTATATCCACATAGCCCCCTGCAATAGCAACTTCTCCAGTCTCTTTGACCTGCGGTGGGGGAAAAAAATTACATTAAAGAGGTAACATATTCACAAAAAAGTCACAACAGAAGGGGAACCAAAGAGCCTTCCTTACATTTCAAAATCAGAGATTAAGAAAAGAGAAAAGATAAAAGTTCCAGAGTGAAAAAAACCATCCCATAAATGCACTGTAGTCTTAAGGCAAGTTGGTACACCATGCTTTGCAAATAGATCTTAAAATGATATAATTACTTGCTTTTTAAAGAATTATACCTATATATCGCTGGTTTTTTGTTCACAAAACAGTAGGAAAACCTTATTTATCTGAAAATTTACATCCAGTCTTGTAAGTTACTGTTAATGTTACTTCATGAACAGTTCTGAGAAATATATTGTTCTAAAATGTTTTTGCTTGTGGTAGATGTGCAGTTGTCAAAAGAGTTCATCTAGACAGTTTCACTATCTCCATATGCCTTACACTGTAACTTGCACTAGGAAAAATTTTTTAAGTATTGTAAAACCAGAAAGATTACAAGAAGAAAGATGAGAAATACCTGAATGCCCCTCAGTTTTAATTTTTTTAAATAGTTAAGTCAGAGAAGAAATTTGGTTTCATTCTGGCATTATCTTTTTAAGGGGTCTGAAAAACCATTCTGACCTATGGCAGCAAACAGAAGATTGCAAAATGATTCACTGACAATGCATGTAGAGATATATGATAAATAGCCAAAGCAGAGGGATACCCACTATCACAGCCTATCTTGTTGCTCAGGGGAAATTAATACAGAAAGACCACAAAATGACAATTATTCAAATAGTGCCTAAAAGCTTGTCACCTGCTGCCACTGCACTTCAGACAATGCTGAGGATGGATTTAAACCAGCACATCGAAGTATATGTCTACTTTTAGTTTGATTTAACCAGAGTTTATTAGAAGTGCAAAGATGGCTTTACTTTAGACTAATCCAACACGTAATAAAAAACAGAATTCTGCACAATTTGTTAACTGTTGAAACAAGGTGTTTTTCCATAATCCCATTAAACATTTTAATTTTTCTCCAAAGCAAGTTACACCACATTTGTGGAAAAAAGACCTGTAACAAAATCCCCCAAAATTCTACATAATAGCAATGACTAAACTGAACATAATAACAAGTCCAGCCTTTAAACACAACAGAACATCCCACTCTGTTCACAAATTCCAAAGGGCTTGGAAGCATATAATGATATTCTGTTAATTTACACTGTACGTGCAAACCCTCAAAAGTAAATACCTGAAGTCTAGAAATTCTGTCAGGACTGGGTGGTAGTACCTTTTAAATACAGCTACACCACCTCCAGTACAGTAATATCCAAAGATCATTTGAGGCACCAAACCATCCTGCTTACATATTTGTAACCAGAGATGGAGAGTTTTACATACCAGCCTTGATGTTGTTGTTATTCTGAAATTCTATAGCTGCTAACACCCATCAGGTCTGCAAGCAAAATTTACCTCCTTCAGTCAACATTTATTCCACAAAGATGTGTCCCTGTGAGAACAGCAATCTTACGCCCTTACGATGACTCTCCTCATTTCCTCATTTGATTTTACCTGCCCAGTCCTCCCTGCAGCTGCAACTATCACTGCTGCTGTACTCACCAGTCAACAGTTGGCTACATTTTTACAGAGATGGGGTTACAAAACTTGGGCCAGCCAAAGCAATATAAGTTGCATCTGCATATTGACAAATATGTCAGTCACACGTATTGACTAATACCAGTAGTGAATCATAGTTTTAAGAAAGTGACATGATTACAGGATGCTACAACAGAAGCAATGAGAATTTACTTTTTGCGTCTACATGGAGTATAGCTTCCAGTAAGTATCCTACCAAGAGTAGGAGAGAATTACAGGATACCCACACAAAATGCTAACGATGCCAAAGAAAATAGAATAATGCAAAAACTGAATTTATAAAACTGTAAACTCTGTTTCACTGTAGTAACTATGTCCAACTGCTACGAAAATTACACTTCTAAGTTGTTCCATGTAGATGCAGTTTAAGTTTAACTCAGATTTATAGAAGTTTACATGTATAAACTATCAGGAATTGATTCAAGATAAACGAATGTTAAAACAACTTGCATACAAAAGGTTATGATTAGCTGCAGAAAACAAGTACAGACTATGCTGACCTGAGAATTACTGCTTTTTGCTCTTCCACAGTGGACAAACATAGAAAATGCAATACAATGAAATGAGTTCTCATATTATTTAATATAAGGAGCATATTATGTTCTATGAGTATAAATGGTATTTTCATTGGAATCTTAGTGACACCATAAGTAAAAATAATTCATTCTATTCACTTAATTTCTTTACAAAACCTTCTTCAATGGTGTGCTTGATGAGCCACTTTTTTTGCTTCCATGCCCCAGCCTTGTAACCAACACATCATTTTTAAAGGCCACAATGGTGAGTGTGTTCTGACCTTGGTCTGGAAATGGATTCTATTTCCTTCCTTCCACATTTCTGTTTGTAAAGTTTCCCCTGGAAAGACTGGTTTTGCAAAGCGAACCTAATAAAAAAAAAAAAAAGAAAAAAGGGAGGGTGTGTGAGCAGATCTGTCATATGTACGTGCAAAGCTTAAAAGCATAGACTTCACTGAAATGAGAAAAAAAACCCAAAAATAAGTCAACCTGCAATGCAGAAAGCCTAAATATTTAAGTAAACATAGAGGCATTAAAATGTATGTAGCAATAACTAGAAGCAATTGTGGCAGTTAAGACACTGCAAAAGTCTCTTCCCCCCCAAAGAATTTATTATTTCCACTAAACCCAGAAAAATCAAGAAAATTAACTACAAAAAATGAACACACAGACCTTGATCGCCTTGAATCTGTTCACATCATTATTTGCAAACTGCTTCAAGACGTTTTTAGCAGCAAACCCAAAGGAGCATAGTCCGTGAAGTATAGGCCTCTCAAATCCTATTTCAAAAAGTAACATTTTAGCATTTGTAATATGAGGAATATGCATGTTGCTTCTACAAATATCTATATTTTATTCATAGTATTTTCTTCCAATAATGTTCTTAATCCTTTTTCTTTTTAGCCTAGTTTACATCACTGAAAAAGTGTCTATTGCCATTTATTGTTTCCTCTACTTTGAGGCAAAGGAAAGTGCTCACTGAGAACTGGCACTCCAATACTGCCTATGCTATATAAGACCCAAGTAGAATTAGTCCCTGTCTGTAGCGGTAACAAAATTAAAAATGAGCAGATATGCTGTTTTAGTACAGGTGCATAGCCACACTAGATACACAGTTACACATAAGTATGTATAAAGGGTAAGAGGTATTGGGATGATTAAAAAGAGGTGATACTAAGATTATTTGATGCTTCCAATTTTTAGTTCCTGTTCATGGTTGCTAGAAGTCTTCAAATATAGTGCACACTTCAAGATTAACTTTTCTTTATTTAGAAGTGGAAAAAAACAGTGAAAAGCTTTCAGACATTTTGAACACATCTAACAAAAAAAAAAAAAAAGAAAAAAATTTATAGTGTTTTTTTAATACTGATATTTTTGGTCAGGTTTCCTCGCATTTCTATGCTTTGGAGCAGTAGCTGAACATTGGCAGAGGATAATCTTTGTATTAGCACTGAATCTTTTTCCAAGTCCTGTCAAAGTCTCACAAAATAAACCTTTGAAAACTGGCCTGAGATTTGTTAAAGTGCAACAGTTAAGTTTTCAAGATATTGCTTGTACTGAGTATGTTCTGATCCCTTAACAGGTTGCTCTGACCCAACAGAGCATGTGAACAGTAATTGATCACACTTGCAACAGCCCATGGATTTGAGACCAATCTGTCCAGCTTTGGCTCCGAAGCCAGCTGCTTTGCCCGGAACTCATCTGCCATTCTTGGCTGCCAGAGTCTGTTTTTCCTGAGCTCTAAACAGCTCCTCATGGCATCTGCACAGCATGAGAAGTTGTCCCAAGGGACAACAGCTGGGAGAAAAAGGCTAAAGCAAAACCAAACAAACAAAAAAAAGGAGACAGTAGAAAGTCTAGCCTGCAGAGAATGAGAAGATACAGAAGAAGAAATCATGTAATCACAGAGTAGTAAGGGTTAGAAGGGACCTCTGGAGATTTGACTATTTCTACAGAAGGAGACTCCACACCCTCCCTGGGAAGCCTGTTCCACGGCTCTGTCACCCTCACAGAAAAGAAGTTTTTTCTCATATTGAGCTGGAAATTCCTGTGTTCCATCTTGTGCCCATTGCCCCTTGTCCTGTCTTTGGGCAGTATTGAAAAGAGCCCAGTCCCATCGTCCTGACACCCACCCGTTAGATATTTATAGGTATTGATGAAAACCCCCCTCACTCTTCTCCAGGCTGAACAAACCCAGGTCTCTCAGCCTTTCCTCGTAAGGGAGATGCTCCAAACCCCTCATCAACTTGGTAGCTCTCCGCTGGACTTGCTCAAGCAGTTCTACGTCCTTCTTAAACTGGAGAGCCCAGAACTAGACGCAGTACTCCAAATGTGGCCTCGCTAGGGCAGGGTAGAGGGGGAGGATAACCTCCCTTGACCTGCTGGACACACTCCTTTTAATGCAGCCCAGGATACCATTGGCCTTCTTGGCCACAAGGGCACATTGCTGGCTCATGGTCAGCTTGTCGTCCACCGGCACTCCCAGGTCCTTCTCAGCAGAGGCTCCTTCCAGTAGTTCAGCCCCCAGCCTGTACCGGTGCATGGGGCTGTTCCTCCCCAGGTGCAGGACCTTGCACTTGCTCTTGTTGAATTTCATTCAGTTCCCCTGGGCCCAGCTCTCCAGCCTGTCCAGGTCTCGTTGGATGGCAGCACAGCCTGCTAGTGTATCAGCCACTCCTCCCAGCTTGGTATCATCAGCAAACTTGCAGAGGTCACACTCTAACCCATCATCCAGGTCACTGATGAATATAGTAAACAGGACTGGACCCAGACAGACCCCTGGGGAACACCACTAGTGACAGGCCTCCAGCCAGACTCTGCCTCATTGACCACAACCCTCTGAGCTCTGCTGCTGAGCCAGTTCTGTTGTTCAGATTTCAGAAGAAGTCACCTTCAAGACAGAGACAACGAAGCCAGTATGACTCAATGCTGGGAAAGATGGGAGTTCTGAGATGCGGCCCAAAGGGAAGACAAGGCTAGCAGGAGTAAGGATGAGAAATCAAAATTTTGACCCATTAGATTAGGAGAGGGGATGTGACGGACAGCCTAAAAGGAAAATGGGTCTGTTTTCTCACTATTAAGTATCCCACTCTGATCATTCTTCCATTTCAAACGTTTTACAGGAAAGAATATACACACTTTTAATAGCACTCTGTTTTTTATACACTGTGCACAGAGTATTTCTGAAAGCACAAAGATATCGTGCAGTCAATTTTAAAACAGGTTACTGGCATTATTTTAACAGTATCAGTATTCAGTATCTCTCACACAGAATGTTATAGTGACATTTAGCTCTTTAGAAGCTTAGATCAATTCACCATGCAGGAACAAAAAAACACCACTATTTTCAGAACTCAGAAACAGAAAAATATATGGTCGTATCCTCCCCAGTGTTTTCTTTAAAGAACTAATGCATACTTAAACTAAAATCCAATCAAGTTACTTCTTATCTAGTCTAAAATTAAAACAAAGCAAATGTTGCTTTCACTTCCTAATATCTTGGAAATACTCACAAGCTACAGGAACAAAGGAACAAGAATGTAAACAGGTGTTTTCATGCAGTATATATCCTCTGAAACATTACCTACAGGAATGATTAACAGTAACCCTGGAATGACCTGAGCACATGACACTGAATGCTTGCTTCCTGTGCATGCTGGTGAGAGCCCATCAAAGAGAACATTGACAGAGATTAAAGACAAGAAGGTGTGTGAATGTGCCCAAAGAAAAAAGCTTTTGTGTAACTAGAAAAAAATATTTGTGGAATATCTCTACAGTCATTTTCTTCTTTGCCTGAACTTACATTTAGTGTAGGTATTTGAGTAGGAGACTGCCACAGTTCCAAAATCCAGTGTGGCAGTTTTCTATTCCAACAAAGAGACTACCTTATCTACAGAGTTAATTTCCCTTTTCACTCTGTATAAGTGTCAGTGCTCCTTGTGTGAGCAGGTAGAAAAGGTAAGGTTTTTATAGGATTATCATAATTATTTTAAACACTGGGGCTTCAATTATAAACATGTATTTTTCTCCTCCAGCATCTCCAAGAGTAATTGGGTGATTCCATCTAAATATTTATCCAAAATCATCAGCTGAACAAACAAACAGAATGGTTTAATGAACGGGGAAAATCTCTTTATGGACTCTGGTATTTGATTATAATTATTTATTAACACAAATTTACATAGAATTATGCAAAACAGTTAACCAAACAATTAGTATCTACTTATGAAAGGACACGATTTGTGGAAGTATGTTAAGCATGATCTGAACAAGGAAGCTCTGCTCTATTTGTCTGGGTAAGAACACCATACAATGATACTCATATATTAAAAAGAATTCACTGGAAAACTGCAGACCAATTATTACAGACCAGTACTTTCATGTAAAGTTTATGATGATAGCATACATATTCAGGAAAATTTCCTGAGTAAATCAAATTACTGTCTGCCTGGAGTAATCACACTATGCACAGACCCTTCTTTAGTAGTTAACATCTCTGCAACAATCAGTTAGCCTATGGTCTGTTGCTTTGGCATGTATCATTACATAAATGAACAAGCTACTGTGCTAGCAAGAGGTGCAGTTAAGCAATTTCTTAGAAAGAAGTGCTAACAAACTCCCTCTCTCCCATGCTCCTAAGATTCCTTGGGTTGAGAAGACTACACAGAAGCACAGAAAATTCCACCAAGACCAACATAATCTCAAAATTATTTACATGGAAAGAATTATCTATCAAAGAATTTATGTAATTCCTTTTGAAGCTTTTGACAGTCAATTATTTCTGCTTATGAAACAGAGATTGTAAAGACAGGATAGAGGTAACAAATAAGCTCTAAAAGGAAAATAGGGTAGGAGGCAGGTTTCCATCGTAGTTAGAGTCCAGTCATCATTCTGCATTCCCAGCTACAAGAAGCAATGCTTTAAAGTGTCACACATAACTTTGAAGACATCTAATGGTGACTCTAAGAACAGCTATAAAAAAACCACTATTTTTTCTAGCTTGTTAAAGACAAAAACTATTAAAAATACATTTACACCATCCTTAGTCCAAATATTAATACAGTGGTATCCCTCAGCTCACCTCCAAGAGCAGCAAAACTTGGATCAATGTGTAAAGGATTCCAATCCCCACTCAGCCGGTACAAGGCAGCCTGTGGAAACAGAGAAAGAAAAATGGGAGTCTAGCTGTGCTTTGCAGAAACAAGCAGCAGTCACTCAAAAAGTCAGATTAATAAACTTACCACAATCAATTTTACTAGTCCTTAGATAACATACTCTACAACAAAGCAGGTAAAATAGAAATTAAATGTTATTGTGCAGACAAACTACTGAAGCTCCAGGGAAGTGTGCCAAGAACTGTGCGTGGTCTTTGTACAAAATAAAATAATACCACTGCTTAATGGGAGGAACAACCAACGTACTCTGCTGACATACAGATCCAGCTTGACTAAAATTTGGCAACAGTGATGTAATGGTTTTTCTAGAATTTGTCGATAGGTTCTTTAGCTTTAAGTATAATTTTAAAGAGTCTTCCCCCATGACAGATTCACCCACAATGAAAAAAAAAACTTACATATTTTTTTAAATACACACACTACCATGATTTTTTTCAACATTTTATTTATCTTACAGAGATCAGAAATACCCTTACCCTTCCATTTTAAGAGTATCGTGATTGACTAATCGTGATACACTTCTCTCTCACAATCTTTATGGGTAGCTGGTCCCAATATTAAAAACAAACAAACAAAAACCCAAAGCAACATGTCAAGCTTTCCAGAATACTTTTGCTTCGGTAGTAAAAAGTAGAGAAATACAGATTTACTGTACTGTACATACTGTAACTGTGAATAAACCTGAGAAATTATTAAGAACATGGCTACTGTACTACTACAGTTTTCTGTCTCTGGGTGGCCTTAGTCTTCTCATTATCAAATCTTATGTTTGCTGGATGTGTACAGTGGCCAGCAGTCCATAATATGAGAGGTATGACAAGCCAACCTGTACATCTTTCTGGTCTAAAAGCTTATCCCCTGGTCACCAGCTTCCACTGAAATCCAGTGACTAAATGACTGTGTAGTACTCTCCAGTACATTTCCAGAAGTACGAAGAAAATCAACACATCACATTAACTAACACTAGTAAAGATTTCAAAAATTTAGTAGTTTTAAATTATGGCATATATAAATTGAACATTAATTTAATTGAAAGAGCTTTTAAACTGAACACAAATTTTATTTTAATTGAGCACATTATTGGCCTTTGGAACCCCTTATCACTAAACATTTTTTTCCCAGCATTTTGAACTGGTATAGTAAAAAATGGTTTGTCTTTATCTAAGTGAGGGTAAACTACACTAAATTCTGCTTGGAGGAAAGAAGCTAACAGATTCCTCAAAAGGGAGGGGGGGGGAAAAAAAAAGATTCCCCAAAGGACTTATTTTCTGATACATGCCTGACACTGTTTTTTTCTATGAAATCTGAAGCAAAAGGCAGCATCACTAAAGAGACTCTGAACTCATGTTATCATTTTAATCCATAATCCATTTGGTTTATTTTTAATCTGTCAATATTGAGGTCCATTTCTTTAAGCGTATACAGCTTTCACACTAAGCTCTAATTCTCTCTTATTTGTCCTGGTAGCCTTCACCAATACAGTAAATGTTTTGAGTCTCAGTTATGGTGGAATATAGAAGAGCTTGTCACTGCTTCTGTGTGTGAGAGCTGGACACACGCACTAAAAACAGCAAGAAGTGTCCTAAACTACACCATAGCTTAAGCACAAAAATCTTAGAAAGACAAGTACTAAGCTAATGCTTCTCCATGGCTGCTTACATTGTTGTTTACTCTTTTTTAAACACTTCTGAAAACAGATATATCAGTAAGAAGACATCACTGGATCTGAAATTTCTCACTGTAACTCTACTTTTGCTCAAAACACGTATTTATTATAGTTTGTTTTGTAAATTTTTTTTTGTAATTATCTTCTAACTGACCCTATAAATTCTTAGGAAAATAGTAGACACTGAAAATTTCATACTAATGTAAGACTACAGTTTAGATGGGTCCCAGATTGACCTTCCAAAAGGGACAAAGGAGAGGGCAAATACTTTGCTGAAGGAACAGAAAACTTGAAATTAATCTTATAGCATCACCAAGCAGTAGAAATAGCTAAGATATCTCACCTGGTGAGAAGAATAAGTCAAGCTTTCCTGAAGGCAGTATCCTCCAGTGCCAGGACTCTTCAGCTAGCAATCTACAAGCCAAATCAAGTCCAAAAGAGCAAGCCAAATGGACGGCCAAGTGATCCTATGCCACAGAGGCCATTCGATAGGGGGCACCCAAGGACTGTGTGGTGAAACACACAGTGCTGCTTGAGCGTGAAACAGGAAAGCAAACTATGATAATGTAAATATTTACACTCTCCTACACCACTAAGGCAGCCGGAGTGAAGTGATGAGCGGGAAGAGACACCTGGGAACGGGCTAACAATTACCATCCATGGAGAGCACCCGCTTCCTTCACTTACTTTTCTCTCTTATCTCAATTCTCTCACAAATAGAACAAAAATGAGGAACTGAGAGTGCCATCACACTCCCACTTGCACACATAAGAAACCCACAGCAGCAGGGGTTCAGAGAACAGGCACATACGGCTCTTCTGACATGCTGTGTTTTCACTTATCCCCACTCTTTCCCTGAGCAGTTGTTAAAACTGTTTTCACTGTTGAAAGGTAGAGATGAGCTGCTCTGACGTACCACTGACTTCTTTGCTACAAGCTGTCTAAGGCCTTATTGCCACTAATATCAAAGTTATAACACTATGAAAGAGACTTTTAGTGAGGAACAGACCCTTAGTTACTTTTTTTTTTTTTTTTTAAATTAAAACCTCACTATTTAAAGAGAGTTGGTCTTGACAGAATTCTACAAAGTAGAGTATGACCCTTCATTACTGAGGTTTTCTTTCAAGAAAAAAAAAATCTAACAGCAAATGGCCACTCTTGAGAACTAGAATATAAAAATTGCCAGGTGTGAAATAATGAAATTCAATAATCAAATTACTTCTTAACTAAATCAAAATTCTAAGGTCCCACTTTCATTCTTCCATTAATTTGAATCTTTACAAAAGCTGTCAGGAGGCTATTTTCACACAGGATCTGTTGTAATAAATTTTAATTCAAACTAAATAACATTTAGTTGAAGTACTGGTAAATTCTATTTATGTATGATAAAAAAAGACAATTTTTTAAGCTCAAATCTCAAATTTAGCTATGCAGCTGTTGCTTACTACAGCTGTAATAAGAACTAGCCATTTATTTCAGGTCGTAATAAGCGCTACTTGGAAGACAATACTACCAAATGCTTTTTCAAAATTACTGTAGGAAAAAATACTTGTGCTTCGCTAACAAAATGAATGTAGCATTTAGGAAATAACTAAGTTCAGAGGATTAAATGTAATCAATGTATTTAACCAAAAGTCTGGTGCATGACTATAGGAGACTCTCATGGCTTAACCCCACCCAGCAACTAAGGCCCACACAGCTACTTGCTCACTCTCCCCCAGGAGATGGGTAAAAGTGAAAAAACTCACGGGTTGAGATAGACAGCTTAATAATTGAAATAAAAGTAAAATAGTAGTAGTAATAATAATAATATTAATATACAACGCAAGTGATGCACAATGCAATTGCTCACCACCTGCTGACTGATGCACAGCCCATCCCCAAGCAGCGACCAATATCCCCTGACCAACTTGCCCCAGCTTATATACTGACCATAGCATCATATGGTATGGAATATCCCTCTGGCCAGTTTGGCTCAGCTGTCTTGGCTGTGCCCCCTCCCCTCCCGGCTCTTGTGCACGTGGCAGACAAGAGCATGGGAGGCTGGAACAGTCTTTGACTTAGTGTAAACACTGCTTAGCAACAACTAATGTATTGGTGTGTTACCATCATTATTCTCATACTAAATCCAAAATACAGCACTGTAGCAGCTACTAGGAAGAATATTAACTCTATCCCAGCTGAAACCAGGACAGAGACAATACTTATATTTTTGTACTTTCAACAACTAGAGCGTCACTGGTCACAGCTGGAAAACACATAGACTGAACTGGATAAAACAGTTACACAGCAGGTTATTTCAGACTCAGTGTAGCAAAGTCAGGTCTGCCAACAAACCTCATTTACCAGAGTCTTCGGTATTACTTCCATATATAAATATATAAATCTGTATGAGAACAGTATTGTTTTAAAGCCTTGTTGGCTCTACTTTCTATATTCCTCCAATAATGACATTTCCTGAAGTCCTGAGTGATAGCATTAAAAGGAAAAGTGATGCATCCTTGGAGGATGACAAGAGTCAATTGATGTGGGGCATTAGACTGAAGTCAGTCATAATATGGTTAGATTGTTCTCCAATTAATAACACAAACTGTCAGGCCTCATTTCCTAACAATTTAGGAGTTCTGCCAGACCACAAAAGAAAAGGCGATATCCAACCTGTCTGTGCCAATTTTTCAGTCTTGCCTGCGGACTGCAATAAAGGTCAGTGGTAAAGCTAACAGAAAAGGAAGCCAACTATCCATATATTTTCCCTTCTAGCTAGGGAAGAAAAGAGCTCTTCCAAAGAGCTCTCACCACGTATGTGTGGGTATATGTATACACACACATATGTGTCTGTACAGATATGTATGTGTACTTTACCTAACAGCTTATTTAAGTAAGAGCAAGCCGTCAAGCAATCTCGTGAAGAAAAAGCAGCCACAAATCCCATCTACAGATTTCAATGAGCTCTGATTTACACTAAGAATAATGAATGCTTCCAGTTAAACTGGCAGTGCTGATGTTTCAAGGACTCAAATTTAGCATAGTACTTAAGTAATTCAGTGTACTAAGCAGCTACTCTGACTGTCTGAGATCTCCATTTGCCATACCTTCTTTTTTAATTAATTATCTCTGTAAGGAGATATATTAGGGTAAGGAGGATAGGGTAAGGAGAGATATGAGGACAGAGCAACTGGTAGAAACCAATACATAGAAAGATAAAAGGGTTTATTTGTTCCTCCAGATAGCCAACTATTTTCTCAAAGTAGCTGTATGTGGAAAATAAAGAAAATAGACGACTTAGGTTGCTCATAATAGTTTCCAATGCCTAAATTTATTTTCTGGAAATCTGGATCACACATTATTCTATTTTTTAACAAGATTGTAATTAAGGGATACAAGCGTATAGTTTCCTGGATTACCTGAGATTTGCAGTTATATGTTCTTAGTGGTCTAGACTATCCAAACACTACTTTATTCCCTACACACCTTTTACTCCCTAAAGAATAAGAATTACTAAAATGTTCAATTAAAACACCTTCACATGAACAGCTATAAACAGGAAGAGGTGTAATAGGTATAAAATGGGGCTACATCTTTTCTCGTTCCTCATCCCACATTATTTGTGTCTTTACTGTTCATCCCTACCACATATTTTTCAAATTTAAAATCAATTTATATATTCTGGCAGAGGCTTCACAGTACATTAGCCTTTTTTCAGTAGCATGGCAAATGTATAAGAAGTCCTTCCTTTGACAGTGCCTCTCTTAAAGAGCAACAAACCACTTTGGTTTGGGGAACTTCAAATGGAACAACAATTTTTATATCCTTTACCAAGACACGCATAGATATCAGGATGAGACAAGCTCCTGGTAATGAAGAGCATGATGTTTAAATGAATGACTGCCAGGCTAGTATCTTTTATTCTTTTATCATCTCAGCACACAAAAATCTGACCTTCCCAAAAGCATAACATCTAACAAACTTTTAAAGTAATTACTTACACATGGTCACTCACTATATAATTTCAAGGCTTCTGAGAGTATCATCTCTGCATATTGAAATCTCCAAACAAATTAGCAAAACATTATCAAATCCTTGCAAGGGCTTTACATCCCTTGATTTTGCTTGTATCATCCTTTGTTGTTATGCACTTTTTTCTGGCATGCTCTCCATTTCTATGAACCTACTGCAGCACTTCATTTTCTCTATCATGAAACAAATTATTTATGCTACAAAGAGAAAAAAAATCACCTGAGGCTCTCTTGTGCTATTCTCTGAAGTTAATTTAAATTTACATGTTTTCAGGCAACACTGTGCTGTGATCTTTACAAAGCAAGACATAAAAAAAAAATTTGTCCTGTAACCATATTTTCCCCATCCATGCACATGTTTCCATCATCTTCTCTCTCACATGACTTTATTGCACTCATCCGAAAAATGACCTTAACTCAAAACACTCACCTTCCTACAACTTTTTTCTTCTCATCTGTCTAAAATAAGCATAAAATCTCTAAATCTCTCCTTGGAAACAAACATAAGCTGGAAATAACCAACTTTTTTTTCCATATAATATTACTTTATTCTATCTACACATACGTTCTACAAAAACACGCACAAATATTTATATACTGTTAAAATGAAAACACACATGAAATCTGTGTAGAATAAGAGATTACTTTCCACAGATAAGTATCCACATCCCAGTTACACAGACGCTTGTAAGGGTCTTACCACACCATCCTCAAAGTAAACCAGTCATAGTACTGAACCTGTTGACAACAGGCAGAAAACATTTTTACAGTAGGTTTTGGTTTAATAATTCGTTAGGCTATTATATGTTTCCCATCCACATTCCAAGATGTCTTTTTAACAATTTTTTGTTGCAAAGTCTATTTTTAAAACAAACTAGATTTGTGCACAATCGCATTCACAATTGTTTCCAGTTGTATTAAGAACCGCAATTTTCGCTGAACTTGAGACAGTGAAAAACTAAACTCAGGTAACTAGAGGAGAGCAGTATGAGCAAGAGGACTGCAGGACTGAGAATGACTCAGGAAGGGAAAGACACTCCTGCAGTCTTAGTCACAGGATGCTGATGACACTCCTTGAAACCCGGCAGGTGCCAATTATTTTCTCCTCTTTCAGAGAAAATGGAAAAGAACTGTACAGTAGGAAAAAAAACAAACCACTAAAATGCAGCAATTTCTTCACACCCTGTCAGCCAATGCTTGATCTATACCTGGAACAGAATGCTTTACATAGCTTGCACATTTTAAATGTTATCAGGTTAGCCTAAATTTACTGAATCTCTCTAAAAATCTCTGAATGAGTGAAGAATCATTATATTCCCTAAATTGGCTTTTTTTAATGCTGCTGACTGTATCCCGTTCTCAAAAATCACCATTGGATGCTATCGCCACTCCTTTAAATGCTCTCTGGACTATTAAAATGCCTCATTTATAAACATCCTTACTTTATAGACTGGAAACTGTAAGACAGCAGAAGTGGTCATAATTGTCAGCAGCACAAACCAATTCTGGCTTTCCAATTTAACATCTGAAGGCCTAATTCCTCACAGCACATCACATTTTCAAAGTGCACTGTACAAGTTCAGAACAGAGCTGCTCTGAATTTCAATTTCAGCTTGTGATGCTCAGACACCCTCCTGCTACCCCAACTCCCAAATTTCATCTTTCAAACTCCATTGTCTGATACTCTCCTACTAGCCACTGATTAATGAGCACCCATGCCTAAGTACTTTGGGATGTCTGGGTAACAGCTGCCCACAGACCATAAGAATTTTATGGACAAAGCAAAAGAAAATCCATTGTCAAGGAACTGCAGCTCCAACCAGTCACTAACCATGAGATCATTTTCCTCTCATTACTCCTCAGAACACAACTTCTTGCAACAAATAACATAGGAAAACTGCCTTCCTACACTATCTCAGCCCATGCCTAGAGCCCTCTCTTTGCCTGTGGAAGGAGTTCTTGAAGGAGAGGGAACACACACACTATTTATGCCTGCATGACTGAAAACTGTATCATAAAGCATTGTATACAAAGGGGATTAAGCCTAAAAACAAAGCAAGATTTGAATTTCTATCTTTTTAGAGACTCTGCAACATTTAAAGCATTATTGCAGTTTTCCAAACGAAAGTAACTTAAAAATGACAGGATGTCAGAAACCTGTTGCTCCAACAGGCCAGTATTAGTCTCAGCTTCATCAGCTCTAACAAGGAATATAAAAAATCTTGAAAGCAAGGAGGGCCAATTTTTCTGACCGTGACCACAGAGCAGAAGTACCATGTGCTTGAGATACCCAAATTGCATGGAAAAGTAGCTCTGGCAGAAATTCATATGTGATAGCTCACATTATACTGCTTTGCAGAAACTTATAGTGAGAACAGTTTATTTCTTGGGAGGCAACCTGCACAGTACCAGAATGCTGTGAGTTTTTCAACAAGCAAACAAAAAAAATCTCATAGAAAGCCCCCAACAAACTTAGGACTCCATACCTGTTTCCTTCCTCAAAAGTGACCTGCATCACGTGGACATCATCCGCTCTAAATACCCACTACAGCTTATTTTGTGTGTCATTAGAAAATTAATTCCCAATAAATCCACACATTTGGAAAGGGAGTGAAAAGAAAACTCTGTGTACAGAGACAAAATTCTCCAGAGATACAGACTATTCAACGCCTGTGATTCTTCATTGCATTAGGAACCATTCAGCAAAATCTGTTTGATTAATTTAAGGACCCGGTTTGGAAACCGGCAGGACAAGAGTAGCTTGGTGATACTGAAGCTCTGTAACTACGTTAAACGCTCCCTACAGGGTTGAAATTGAATGATTCATTTCTTGCTAAACAGCTAATAGCCAAACACCCTCTAGACTTCTTGATCTTCTGTCAAAAGGTCTATTTTATTCAAAAGATTTATGGCAGTATATCTAGTAAAGCATAGCTCAGGTTACAGAGAGAGGACAAGCTAGAAAAATACTGCTGCACAAGCACATCTCTACAGGACAAGATGGGAAAAATGTCACTTAGTTCTTTGCAGAAAAATTCATAAACACATGGAAGAAGTATTTTATGTCCTTCTTCGGCAGGATGCAAATTTTAAGCCTTAAAGCCTTTTAGAAGGTCACATACTTCTAAATTTTTCTTAACATTTTTCATCTTTAAGCAGCTTACACCATGGTACTGCAACTCATTCATGAACACTCATTGGTGTTTAAAGAACTTCTCAGGAATGGGTACAGATTTCAAAGGGATAAACATTTATGATTCTACATGCTATTAGCCTTTGATACCACTAACCGAAAGGATTAGTTTGTTCTGCCAGTGGTAATTGGCATAACTCAGTCATTTTTCAAGGAACTGTAGGTGGCTGTACCCCCCATTCTGCTGAACACATGGTAAAGGCTAAACATGGTTATTAACCCCTCTGTTCCCAGCATCCTCTTCACTACGCAGCACTTCTTCCTGTCTGAAAACATGTAAAGAACTTTCTTCCTCTTGGAAAAAAACTTAATCCAATGTAGTTGAGTTAGAACTGAATATTCCTTTCAAGATAGCCAGAGTCATTGACTCCAATGAAAGATAGGAGTCATCACCGTAAACATTTTAAAAATATCCATTATGGTCTACTTGTCAGGAAGTTTACTACATGATGATGCTACGAAAAGTCAAGGAGGAAAATTGTTAATTATGAAGAGCAGTTCAGCCACATAACTGTTGTAACACAGAAACTGAGTGGTGAATGTCACAACTATCACTGGAAATCAATACAGTTCAGGTTAACATAAATTCCATCTGCAAACTGACTCTCTCAGTCTGTCTCATACTCTATACTAATTCAATAGCTGAATGGCAACAGTCATTTCTGCCAACGCCTTTTTCATTCATACACTAAGAGAAAGAATTTAAGAAACTTTGATGCAATTTGTGTGCCCAATTCCATTTCAAAAAGGATTTTAGGCAGTTCTGTGTCATTCCACAGACACACAAATGTAAAATCTTGATAACATTTCCCCAAGCTGCCCTTCACATGGAAGTCTGTATTCCTGCCCATAAAGTTCCCAAGTACTACACATTCCCCCTCCTGTATACAGGCACCATCACTTAAGCGCAGATGCTACTATATAATTTGGCAGATAAGCCTTCTTGTCACAGTGCGCTGGTTGTGGCTCCTGCAAAATCTAATTGGAAAGGAATTCTCCTTATCTATTTATCAGAGTAGTTCTTAAAACAAGTGTCATGGCTACTCTGTGCCATTTCCTTTATTTGCAAAAATCAATTTTGCAGTAGCAAAGTTTCCCAAACTCTGCATTATATGGTCACTACCATAATTTTTTATCTCATGAACTTAGCATTTTATACACAGTATCAATTCCAGACATAAGAGTTTAAGGCTCAGAAACTAAGATTACTGTATGAACATGGGAATCACAAATGCAATCTGAAAACAGATGGACCTGGAATCAATTCCGATTTCATCATGCAGAGAAGAACCTGAACTAGGGTTCCAACATTCAAAGTAAACACTTTTAACTACTGTGCCATTAGGGTTGCTGTTTCTTATCTAATAAAGTACCAGCTGCTAGAAAGCACCTTCCACTACATTTAACCAGCTCCCAAGATCAAAGTACTCTCATCATTCCCTGTTCCTTGCTCACCTTGCCAACTTTCGATGAAGCCAACTCAGAAAAATTAGACATCTGTACCTCCTAGACTGATGCTGTGAATTTTAGGAGGCAACAAGTACAGCAGTGATAGAAACAGAAATGCTGATCTAAGCTCTTTCCTGGTTTAAGTGGGTATGGGAAACTTGGACTTCAAGCACATGAATTAGCTGGATGAGACTTAGGTTTAATTACTCTGGATTTAAACAGAGGCTAAGCAGACATCACAGTTACCGCAGTCCAGATGCTGCTCAACATTTACCTCCAAAAGCTACAGTCTCCTGCCAGGACTAAGTTGCTTTTGAAAATATTATTCAGTATCTTCATACTGGTAGCTCCAGACTTCCCTGTCTTATTTGTCTGACACCTGTACATGTTTACCTTCAGAGGAGGATGTATTTATTTACTCAGGTTTTTGCCTATGGTAAGTAGGTGTCTGTGAACCAGTGGGACTGTGGGCAGATGGAAACATAGCTGGACAGACATCTGTCAGTATTTCACATTTCCCTGACTACTAGTGCTATTAGCACAGAAATTTAACTGTTTCAAAACTGTGAACTTTAAGCACTTTTTTGTCACAATGTGTTTGCTTTGCACCATTTGTTGTAAATGTCACAGATTTTGAACCTCTTTTTCTAAACTACACAGGAATACAAATGGTCATTTCCTCTTCCACATAGAATTCTGTAACAATTACAAAATTGCATCAGCCTTAGGAAAATAATGTTTTAGACAGTGAGTTGAACACACTGTCATAACTTAACCTAGCATAAATTTTACCTGCACATTTTACACAAATATAGATACACACACATATGTACAAATACACACACCAATATACAAAAATACCTGAGATACATTAAAAAATTGAACTATTAGTGAACATCATATAAGACTCCTTCCTCCAAATAAAACAAGTATTTCCACACCTAGAGCATAGAAAACTTTACCTGATCAACTGTAGTGACATCAGAAATTACAGCATCAGGGGGTCTCTTGGGTGGATTCACTGTTACCTAAGCAAAAATAGTAGTATTAATATCTCATTGTGAAAATCTTTTATCCGTATCCATGCCAGAATATGTCAGGTATGATAAACAGAAACAGCATTTACAAAACTGTTAAGGTTCCTCCTACCCCTTCCATGTTTACAGACAAACAGAGATATCTGGGCCAGAAAAAAAGTCCCTTATGAAGGTTAGCTTTACAAAGATAGCAAACCTGAGGCACCAGTTCTGGCTAACAGTTACATGTTGTAGCTGTTCAGTTTGATTACGTTTCTTCCAAACTCTCCAAAAAGCTCAAGCAAGAATTATTCACTTAGGAAAAACAGTTGTTTCATAGGATATTAGCGTTTTGGAACACAAATGAAAATGAAACTTTTAAAATAATACCTTAAAAAGCGCAATGGAGTACAAAATTATTTACTTCCTCACTCATGGACTACATCACTTTTGGCCTCTAATAGCCTCCAGCTCTTCTTTGTTTTGCACTTTTTCTTTTGTTTTTGCAATTACATGCTGCATATTAAGCCCCATATTATTGTAAAAAAGCTGTTCCTTGTGCAAGCTACAGTTTCACTGTTCAGTTTTGAAGATAGAAACTTTACTGACAGCAAAAATCCTAGGTCATGATAAACACCATAACCAATTCAAAACTATTAAAGTAGCTGAAATCATTTTTTCCCCCTCTAGTACTGGGTTTTCAAAACAAACAAGCAAAAAAGCCCAAACAAAGAGAAACTGGCATAAGCTCTAAAATGAAAGAAGCAACTTAACTCTAAGCTGTAGTAACTCTACTTAAACTTAGTTTGTGTAAGCTCTTTACCAAAGAAAAGGGAAATCAAAAGAAACTGAGTGCTGTGTAGTTTCACATCTAATGAAAGCAAAAGCTCTTTCTTGTTTATTAACAGTACAGCAAGGCCACCTCCTGGGTGGAAGACTTGGTAACATCATTCTTGCTTTTGTCACTTCAGAGAACCACAATGCACCTACACATTAATCAGCCTGGTAACATGGACACTATCTGACATGCTTTCAAAACAAGAATGGCTTGCCAATCTACTTCCAGTTGGCTTAAAGAAACCTAACCTGACCTACTGAGCCATTAAAATGTTAAAACTCGCCACCATATGAACAATTAAGGAAAACCCTCTGCTAGCAGGGCAAGAAAACCCCAGCTCAAGAGGAGAGACATGACTTACACAATGTGTTGTTCATCACAGACCTCAACTTGGAAATTCATCCTCCTTAATTTGCAGATACAATAATGTGTAAAGTGACAAAAAGACACATTACAAAATATGTCTGATCAGCTTGGGATTTCTTTTTGGCACAAAGGAAAGTGAAAGTCTTTTTGACTGGGAAGGTTTGCGAAGACAAAGCAGGAAAATTTATCATTTGAAACGGGCCTCTTGCATAGAGAACCCTCTCTTGAATTTGCTATTACTGTGTTGTCTTAACTAGACTACATTTTGTTTTCTTCTATCACAAGGACTGCTGCCTGAAACAGGTATTCTTTATTTTAAAACATAATATCATTTATATAGCATTCTCTAAATAGAGCGAAGAAGTTGCAGCTGCATGAAGTGCTATGTTTAAATAAAAAGTGCCAAAGCACTACACTGGACTCACTGATGCCACCACTACAGATTTACATTTCCATTGAACCACTAATTTTTCACAGGTACTATTACAAAATCTTATCACAGAAGAATTAACGGTTCCATTAAAGACCTTTATACACTCTGTGCAACAATATTCTGTGCATTTTTGATACTACACAGAGGTTTTTCCCATTTCTCTTTGAAGCAGCAGGCATTTCAAGATTTCATTTGTAAAGTTATGTATGGGAAAACTTCTATATAATTGACATAGATTTAAGTAAAAAAACTTTTAAGTTTACATCCAAAAATCCCAAATAACATTACCTACACTATTACAGATGTACAAAACCTAGGTATTTCATTACAAATTTTCAAAAATACTGGGCTTAAAATAGCCTCTATTTAATTGACTGTTGATAATTATAGCGCCTCAAGGCTCTAGTTCACAATAACAACACTCGGACACAGCTGGCCAGAAGGGGAGAATAGTTACATGTCAGGTAGCTGAATAGCTACTGCATATGGACACATACACACTACATGTCCATGTGACATTGCTAACTCTCCCAAAATGCAGGAGTTCCACTCCACTGGAAGTGAGAAACTATAATGCTGCTTCTCTTTTTTTATGCCTTCCAAACCTCTTCCACACAAAGCCGTAGATTTAGAAAGAGCTACACCTAGAGATCTCTTCTAGAAATTGCAAGTTCAAACCTAACAGCACACACGGAGTACTTCTCAGTTTTTTATTAAGCTAGTCTTTTTACTAGAGCAACGTCTCACAATATTAACATATGATCATACCTATTAGCACAAATTTAACACACGAAAAACAAGTTACTAAACATGAACACTCTCTGTATACATACACACAAAATTATCACTAGGTATCAATTTATTTTTAAATACAAATAGTGCCGCCCCGCCCAAATGGAAGCAAACAAAATCCCTGAGATGGAGCAGCAGAACACACTGTAATGCTAAAGTGACGACACACAGATCACATATTCCCAATTGGAGATGTAAGCACTGAGGCAGAAACTGAAATGTGATCATGGCAGCAGAGCTGAGACAGGTTTAAGTCAAGATTCTGTTATGAGTCTAGCTGGCACAATCCAACCGTTCAGTAGTAGGCTCCTAGACGGAATATCTAAAATCTCAACTTCTTTGTCACTCTTCTTGCTGCCCAAGCTCAAACAAGAGCAGTCAAAAAATCTGTTCTCAAAGTCACACTTAAGAAAGGTAAAGTTCTCCAAATCACTTGAGAAAACCAAGACTCTTATATAAAAGCTACTTCTCTGTTCTTGTTCTGATCTAAGAGGTCTCTCAAATTTTTCAGATCAGAAGTGGATTGAGAAAATAAAACCTTTCCCAAGCTAGCTTTTACCAAGAAATTAGTAACCTCTTCATCTGTTCATTTATGGAGAGCATGACTGGGAATACCTACACACAAAAATCAAAACACAAAGTTTCTTTTATTTGCAGGGCTTACATATGGGTTTCATAAAACCAAAGAGTCAATAAGACTCTGCCAAATTGTACAGCTGAACTGATAACATCTTCCATCTGACCTACAGAAGTAGGGTTTTCAGGAATTTAGCACAGCCTGAAGTACAACATGTTGCAGATTTTGCCACTCCTGTGGAATTAACTGGGTCAAATTGGGTCAGACTTCAGCCTGTTAAACCGACAACTTCAAAAGACCCTCTTCTAAAATATCTAATTGGAATCCTTTAGAGGAGCATTCTGTCTACATGACCATGCATTTTATATGAATTCAATTTTAACTTCAGACATAATTTTCTAATTCCAAGTCTACAGAATTTAGATTCTAAACATTTGCCAGAAAATCTCCTATTCTCTTTCCCATTAGAATATTCCGTCTCTGTAATTTCAAATATTTGAATGTAGGAATATCTCATCAGTTGCATGTTTAGCAATTCACTTTTCTCCCTAATTGTCAAACAAAACCATTGTTTTCCCAGGCCCTGAACAGTACCTTTTCACTCAGGCTCTTCCGTGAACAGAATTATTTAAATTCCATTTGAGTTTGTACCACCACAGTGCTCAAATTTTAGTTTATCATTCCTTCTTGACATAGCGAATATTTTTCTTGCAGTGCTGACAGATGGGTTTGTTTTGGGTTTTTTTAAAAATGAATATATGTGAATTTACCTTGGCCTTTTCTGATGTTCGTTTTCCACCAAATCTTCCAGCTCCAATGAAAAACAAAGAGAACTGATTGTAACACACTAGGTCTTTTCCACAATAGGTATTCACTGAAAGGCAATAAAAGAGGAAGGTCATATATGATCTTCAATCTCCAATTTCATATAGCTAGCATGTGTTGTTACAAGAGAAAAGTTCAGCTTCAAACATGACATAGCTCACTTTAACAACCAAAGGGACAATGGTCACACTTTCATGTTGCACTGTTGCATGTTACTTCCTAACTAGTGAAGACTAGTGATCTGTTTCAAATAACATTATCATGAATTTTATCTATATGAAAGCATTAAAATTAAAAAATGAGCTATCAAAATGCTGATGAGATTCAAGCTGCTAAAAGTAATTGACAACAGAGTGCTACAATTAGTATTTATTTCAGCATCTGACACTGCATTAGCAGTTTATTTAAATATGACAGAATTGTGCCATAAAATATATTAGAAGCTATTAAGAATCTCTAGATTGTAAAGGACATTACCAACTCATACAAAAAGTGGTACTAGTACCTTGTATGAAAAGACCTCCAGAGCAAGCTTTAGTTTCAGGTTTTAGTTTCTTCTTTTGAAGAAGTTAAACTTCTTAACACTGAATCAAGATTCAGCTTCCAATTTCCAGTTCATGCCTATTCCACTCCCTTACACCTTAGGCTGAAATCTACACTACTGTTAATAATGTTAATTTCCAGTTCCGGAAGAAATTTAAGAACCACTAAGACCCTGCTCACAAAAAGAACTTTTCCATGTTGCAGAAACAGACAGGCTTAATGTTAGCCCAGTATGGAAGCAAAACAGAGCTAGGAGGAACAAAGGGACAGTAAAGACCTTTTTACAATTTTATCTGTAGACTGAAGGAATAAAAGCTCAAGAGTGTTTAGAGATCCACTGCCTATTAACCTACTCTTGCAGTCTAATTTCCCAAGGGACCTTGATATAACCACTCCTGAAGACAACAAAATTCTGAAAATGACAACTTATCAACTTCCGGACACATTCTAATCCTTAAACTTGGATACAACAGGAAGGAAATGGGATTTTGTTTTGTTTTGTTCAGAAAAGAACAATGTAGACATAAAAAAAGTGCAGGACGTGCTCTTAAAGGTGGCTGCTTTGCAGATGAGTCTAAACAACATACACCTACGACTAACCTTTGCAAAACCACCCCACAAAACAAACGCACACATGCGCACACACACAGCCTTGTTGAAGGGTGGCAGAATCTAAAATGGCTAGGACTAAGCCTTTTAGACTGGACTAAGTGTTATTATTATTAAATAACTGTGTTCAGTTTGCATAGTGCACTATTCCATCTACAAATAAAAAAAACCTCCAAATCTTCACTGGAATCTTTTTCCAAAGAGAGTCTTCTTATTTCAGCACATTAACTGCCCAAGAACAATTACATTATATGTTTAGAAAGCTATTGCTAATCAGCTCATTTCTCAGATCTCACTGAGATTTAATAATCTAAGAGTGTTTACTGTGGAAAGGCTGGCAGTTACTGGCATAGCTACTTAAAAACTGAGCCTGCCACATTTTACTGCATCCCCTCCAAAAACCATACACCTTCTTACCATCTATAAGCAAGACTGCTCCTGATCCTTTGTCAAGAATATCAGCAATGGTTGAAACTGAAGTTAATTGCCCTAAAGAAAAGAAGAACACGTACATGTTTTAAGGTTTTGCTTCAGGAATGAAGTCCACAGATCACTCTTCACACTTCCTTACTAACAATAATAATGGTAATAATAATCATAGTAATAGTCATAGTAATCACAATCATCATGATTATAATAGAAGTGTCTGGGAATCTTTGCATATCTTGGTTTGCAGATGTGAGGAATTTTTTTAAAGTTTTTTTTTTTAATAGAATCTTGCTATAGTTTATGTATTCAGAGCTGAACACAAATCACAATTCAGACTCAAATACGTCATCAACTTCAAAAAAAGCTCAAGGGCTGACACAACTACGGTTGTACAGAAGAGAAGCTTAGCTCAGGGCCTGGGCCTGGGGTTATGAAGTTTGTCTCTAAAGAGATTATTGCTCTAGAGAGATATGTAACACAGATGCAACGAATGTTGAAGAATTTTTAGGTAAACAACCCAAAAGTTCTGTGATGCAACCTTACAGAAAGAATTATAAATTCTGCTAATTCGTATCAGATTACATGAGTAATACACCAGCATGCAGTTTATTTGCCTATTATGTCAAAGATTAGGCATGCATTTATGAAGTATACTATAGAAAATCAACAAATGATCCCAAGAACAGAGTCTCAGAATTCCTTCAATAATACAACAGCTTCCTTCTCTTCTCCCCAGCCCCTTATAGAAAGATGATGCAAAAAATCCAGTTGGAAACAGGGCTTCCCTATCTCTGTTTATAATATGGCTACAGGAACTGCTGTCACAGTGAAAAGCAAATCAACAACACAGAAGGACTGACCTGAGGTTGGCAGTGGTTTATACAGTTCCAGATATTGCTCGCCATGCAGCATCTGTGTAAAGAAAGGCAGCACTATATCAACGATCAATATATTCTATTACTTCCCCATCACAATTGCAAAGAAATACAGTTATTCTAGAAAGTGTTCAGAACAAAGAAACAAAAAAAAACTCTCAAGTTTTTTGTTTTGTTCTTCCAGTTTCATCCCCAACAAAAAAATATTTTTAGAGTTTTAAACTTTTGTGGCTTAGTAAAAGCACAGTGAGCACAAATTAAAATTTAACAAAAAATTGATCAATCATACCGTCTTAGGAGGACATAGGTTATACAAGTGAAACAGCAAATAATGTCTTCAGAGGTAAGAATAAAACAAAATGAATTTTCCTTTTCTAGAATAAAGGGAACTTATTAAAAGTCACCTTAGAGTTATATAAAGCACAAATAAAATTAGATACTTAACTCTTCCATACCTTTGTGAGATCAATATTTAGTCCTGGAAGAGAAGGAATACCACCAGTCATCGAAGCTTGAGCAGGAATTACTCCAAAGCTAGGCAAACAGCAGAAATCTTCACTTCCTTCAAAGAGAAATTTTAGGTGATCTGGATCCTTAGTTGACATTCCCACACCAAGGGCATAGAGAATAGGCTCTAAGTGAGTGTATTTATACACATTGGTAGCCAATTCCCGACCAACAATGCTTGCCTGGAAATTAAAAGTCAGTATAAAATAAAATTTCATAATAGTTAATATTACACTTTTTCTTTCTATAATTCTCATATCAAACATAATTAATGTATGAGCATTTTCTTTATAGTCATATGTAAACATAACATATAAGTAATAAATATACCATAAAATGTTAATGTATTTGTTGCAGGACAAGCAACTCTAATGTAATGCATTATATCTTGCTGCAAGCAATTTACTTCAAGAATAAGTAGTATAACTTCATACTGCTCCACTCAGAGCAATGCATAAGAATTTTTCTAAAACAAGCCATGAATGAAAAAATTAGCACTGCAATAAGACTGGAATGAGGAAAAATTATCTACCTACAGAGAAGGAACCAGAGCAAAAACCACGTTGCTTAACAAGACCTGCCCCATACCCCTTTTCTGAACAGTACCCTAACTAAAGAGGATTACAGAACTTACAAGCACTTGCATCCTGCATTATTCAGTCTATATAGCCTTAAGTTTTCCCATCATCAATAAAAAAAAAACCTGAAGAGTCTGGAGATGTTTCTTGTTCTGCTTCCTCACTTCGCAGTTTAAAAGCCACCTTCTCTTTTGCAGACAGCAAGCAAGAGTAGAAGCTGATCAGCAACACAAGCCTCTGCTCAAGGTTTTCACCTAACTTTGAGTGCATCCGATAGATGGAGGTACTTACCATGTCAACAGATGAAGAGGTCACTGATCCAGAGCTTGTTGAATTCATAGAAACATTCCCTTGAGACTCTATCTGACTTAGAGCATCATTCAATACACTTATGGACTCTAGAGAAAGGAATTGAAAGAAATCACTTATAAACAGCCATAAATGAGACACTCCAGTTAGACACACAACAAATATGCCAACAAATGAGACATAGGCTGGTACTTATCAATTAATTTTTAAACACAATAAATATACATCTGCAAGTTAAGCATGGTGTTGCATTTTACAGGCATCTACACACCTGTTGATGATAAGTGATCTCTACACTGCATCAGTTCTGGACCCAGCAGTCAACCATGACACCTATCTAATTCAAGTGCCTGAAACACAACTGGTAATACACCACCATGCAATCCAAGAGGAATATATCAGTAATACTTTGGTTTATTCCCTGAACCACAGCGTTAAGGAGATGATAAATGAGCATTACATTTCAACTGCCTCAGAAATAAACATCTGAAAATCAGCAATGCTTTTCTTACCTTAAAAATTATTTACAATATAAGTAACAGGTCTCATCTCTTGGCAGATACCCTCTTTCCCAAATCATACAAATAAACAAACAAAGAAACAAATAAATAAATAAGTCTGAGCCTTCAAAAAATGCCAAGATTATGAGCGAGATGATGCACAGCTGAGATACAGAACTCAGCTATGATAAAGGCAGACCATCAAGAACAGCTTGCTCCTTGAAGCTCAGTACATCTAAAATCAATATTAAACATTTGTGTGTTAGAAAGAACCAAACAAAAAGTTGTAAGAATTATGCACAGAAAAATAAGGAAATGTTTAAATCAAAGGAGTGTAAAATCATTATTTAACTACTTTTACCTTGGAGCTGGTCCCCTCCACTTCAAAACCCCTCTATACACACACTGACTTGCACTATTGCTCGGACCAACACCATGTTGCTCTATTGCACAGCACTCCCATAAATATCCTGCAAGTTAGCTGCATACCATTTTGCAGAATCTTGATTCCCTAAACTATTTCTTGCTTCTCAGTATCACTGCCAGAACCGTTGTAATGTTTTATTTGTGGCCTATATCTCACAAAGAAAAAGGAACAACTACGAAACAAATATATGTTGTCACCTCTTCTGTGGAAGACAAGCTTTATCTCTGGGTACAAGCACTGTCATAACGTGACATGAGGTTATGACATTTACGTAATGTGAAAATGTGCAAAACGAGATTTGTAATTTATAAGAACCCTGTAAAAGGTAATCCCTTTTATCCCTTTTTTAATTCATGAAATGAATTAAGGAAAAGCAATACTGAGCTGCTGGGAAGTAATAGACTGTTTCTACCTATCTTGCATAACCCAAAGAAAGGCTTTCACATTGCTTTAAAACCTTCAAGGCAAAACACAGCCTTGACCTTCAAGTAAACCTGAAGTAAAAATTTTCATGTCCAGAACCCACTTCCATCCAGGAACATAACTGTCATTCTTAATGGTGAAATCTGAGATTAACAACATGTATTTTACACACAATGGCATCATTAAGACAAAGAGTATAAAGGCAACCTGGAATTTAATAATAGTGCAGAATACTGCAATGTCATATTCTGGAAGAAAGACTCCTTTAAAAGAGCGTATGACCAGACTCTCAAATTAGTGAGCTGGCTAGTATCTGGCAGAGCATCAAGAAGATCATAGGATCATAGGATAGTTTGGGTTCGAAGAGACCTTTAGAGGTCATCTAGTCCAACCCTCCTGCAACGAGCAGGACATCTTCAACTAGATCAGGTTGCTCAGAGCCCCGTCCAACCTGACCTGGAATGTTTCCAGGGATAGGGCATCTACCACCTCTCTGGGCAACCTGTTCCAGTGTTTCACCACCCTCACTTTAAAAAATGTCTTCCTTATATATAGTCTGAACCTACCCTCTTTAAAACCATTACTGCCTGTCCTATCCTTACAGGCCCTACTAAAAAGTCTGTCCCATCTTTCTTATAAGCACCCTTTAAGTGTCAAAAGGCCGCAATAGGGTCCCCCTGCAGCCTTCCCTTCTCCAGGCTGAACAACCCCAACTCTCTCAGCCTGTCCTCGTAACAGAGGTGCTCCAGCCCTCGGATCATCTTTGTGGCCCTCCTCTGGACCTGTTCCGTCAGCTCCATGTCCTTCCTGTGCTGAGGGCTCCAGAGCTGGATGCAGCACTCCAGGTGGGGTCTCAACAGAGCAGAGGGGCAGAATGACGTCCCTTGACCTGCTGGCCACACTGCTTTTGATGCAGCGCAGGATACGGTTGGCTTTCTGGGCTATGAGCACACATTGCCAGTTCCTGCCCAGCTTTTCATCCATCAGTACCCCCCAAATTCTTCGCAGAGCTGCTCTCAATCTCTTCATCCCCCAGCCTGTACTGATATAGGGGGTTGCCCTGACCCAGGTGCACGCCCTTGCACTTGGCCTTGTTGGACCTCAAGAGACTGACATGGGCCTACATGCTGAGCTTGTCCAGATCCCTCTGGATGGCATCCCATCCCTCAGGCATGTCAACCGCACCACTCAGCTTGGCATCATCTGCAAACTTGCTGAGGGTGCACTCGATCCCACTGATAAAGATACTTAACAGTACTGGTCCCAGTACGGACTCCAGAGAGACACCACTTGTCACTGATCTCTATCTGGACATTGAGCCATTGACCACTACCCTCTGTGTGCGACCATCTAACCAATTCCTCATCCACCAAACAGTCCAACCATCAAACCCTAACTCTCCAATTTAGAGAGAAGGATGTTGTGGGGGACCATGTCAAAAGCTTTACAGAAGTCCAGACAGATGACATTCATAGCTCTTCCTTTGTCCACTGATGTAGTCACTCCATCATAGAAGGCCACGAGGTTGGTCAGGCAGGACTTGCCTTTGGTGAAGCCATGTCAGCTGCCTCAGATCACCTCCCTGTCCTCCATGTGCCTCAGCATAGCTTCTAGGAGGTCCGTTCCATGATCTTGCCAGGCACAGAGGTGATGCTGACACATCAATAGTTCCCTGGGTCCTCCTTTCTACCCTTTTTAAAATTAGATGTGGTGGTGCTCACCCTTAACGTCAAAGGCCTCATCAAAATTGGTTTGGTTTTGGTCTTTTTTTTTGGTCATACTTTTATATTCATAATTAGCAACAGCACTTGACATGGATCAACACTTGCATTGATATTCAAAGCACATGTATTCAGAAAAAGCTGTCTTTAAGGAGGGAGTGTTCTTTCAAGAACTCCTGGGTTTATTTCTTTATATCTATGACAGACATCAACTGCATGAGATAAGTCTATGGTTCTAGGCCCAGATTTCTTGAGAGGTATCAGCAGAAAGCTTATGTTATGGCTTTATGTTTCAAGCTGTTTTTCATCCCTTAAGGTCAAAGCTACTTTTAAGATGCCACCTCTTTGGGCTGCTTGAAAAGCTTAAACAAGCTATTAGAATATCATCAAATACAGGCAGCAAATCTTTTTTTTTTTTAATAAAGGGAAAAAATGTTAATTTCTTTTTTCCTCCTGAATTACTACATTACAGAACTTCTTTAGTTAAGAACCCCAGTGCTGACATATTCCTTTAGTCTTCCAGGGAGTGCTAGAGCAGCATGCAACTAAAATGTCTCAACATATTAATTTATTTCAGTCTTCACTGCTCTTCTGCTGCCTGGCATAAGAAACTAGACTAGTATAGCATCAGACTTACAGTAATATTATAGCAGTTGAACAGATATGAATCTTTCACTTAAGGCAGGGTTACACCTTCAGAGAAAGAGTAAATTAGATTACTGCATTAAGAATTACAAAGGTTATGATCAAATAAATTGTTATGAGCTAAGAATGCTACAAGAGATTGCCAAAAAAGAAAGATGAAGCATTACAAAATCACTCATAATGATTTTGTACACTGATAAGGATGGTTTCGACTATTTCTTTTTTGCATTAATTTTGAGTACTGAAAGTAAAAGGGATGCGGAAGGAAGCAGAGTGGTACATGGCTTTTTAGTCATCTAAACACACAAGGATGTCTGAAATTAATTTTTCAGCAGTACACTTAACTATGACAATTTGTACTTTAATACATGACTCTACAAGTTGACTAAGGTTCTTCTAACTTCCAAGAAATAACTCAAAGGGTATAATTTTGGCATAAACAAACCCAGTAGGAAACCTTTTCATTAATATAATTATTTTTAATATTGGGTTTGGGGTATTTTGTTACACTGTCAATGAACTCTAGAACCTTAAATGTCCACTACCCCATTACCATCTACTGTTATAGAGCAAATGACTAGCAGGGAAGGATTAACCTGATGAGCAAAGGTTGAAAATAGTCATGGTAAAGCCTGTGTCTTCTGTAAAGTATTCCTCTCACTTTCCAATTAGTGATCATTGCATGTGAACCATTCCCCTTAAATATGGGGGAAACAGCACCAGTGTTTAAATCCTTTTTAAACACGTATGAAGAAAACTGAAATTGAAGCTGGAACAGTTTTCTTAGACAAAATTTTTCTTTATATCACACAAAGTATACATACATACACACCATCTATGTGTTTTATATTATTTTGCTCTATACCAAAGATAAGGTTTTGAAATGTGCCAAAAGTCAGCCAGTGAGAATACTGAAGTTGTTTTCTGTCCACAGACAGCTTCTAAGAGAAATAAAAATGCACGTGAATATAAGAACAGATTAGAGACCTCTAAAATACTAGATTTAGCTGAAACTGGCTTGTATCTTCACAACTGAGGAAGAGACAGAGAGATTGTCTCATACGGGTGAGAGACACTTAATTCTATTTTCCTAGGTAACAAAACAACTAAACATACTAACCTGTGTATACAGAATGCTCTATACAACATACACTCTGCAAAACAAGGATGGTTGTTTTCCACCTATCTCACAACACAATTTGATTTCTCCGTTTGCGTAACAGGAAGAATTGGACTAGGACACAAGAACAAGTAGTCCACTGTGGAGGCAAGAGCAACTGGATCAAGCTTCGTATGAGGGGGAGTTCAAAGAGGCGCCACGCCAACATGCAGTGCAACGTGCCCGTGCACATGCACCACACATTCAGAAGCTTCTGTATCACATTTAATCTGTCTTTCTGCTTATGCACGGGCACAGGAGCCCAGGACCTCTCAGTATCTCAAAATACAGAATCATGTTACCATGACAAATGTGTCAGCTCACTAGATCCAGCTGGAAATGAGAGCCCGAGCGATTCTTTTCTAGTACTAGTTAAGCCAAGTCACATTATTCTGCAATTGCTACTGCCTAAGGGCATACAAGGAGCCAGTTACAGTGACTCCCTGATGTGTACTGTAAATTGATTGTGTGCTAACCTTAAGGCTCTGATTATGCGCCGCTTATCTTCTTGAAAGATTTCTAGCTTGTTCTGAAGTGGTATGAAGTAAGCTAAACCTATTATTTCAGTTTAATCATTAGTAAGAAAATTACATCACCATGCAAATTAGGAAAAAGCTAACACACAAATCACTGCAGATTCACTGCTGCCTCAGAGGCAGTGGCATTTTCATGTTGTGTTAAGTAGATGGTTACCTTTCACTCCTGGTGAAGGGAAGGTAGAAGAATATATGCCAGAAAAACTACATCTTCCACTTCTTCAACTTCCTGAGGCCTAAATTCTCACATAGCTGTGAGAAGCTGAAAATCTGAGTCTGCTCTCAGATTTTTCTGCTGTTTACAGACATCGTGTAGTGAATGCACAAGTAATCATATCTTTTGCTAGGTAAGAGGACTATACCTGAAACTGTGTGGGAGTACAGAAGAACTGCCAGAACTTCTCCAGGTACATTAAGGACTAAGCCTGTAAACCTTACAGAATAACTACAGAAAACATTCAAAGACACTCGAGGCATTAAAATGAAAGTGAAAAGGCAGGCATAGCCAGTTACCCCTACTGTGCCAGACAGCTTTTGGGGTAAGTAGAGGAGTTTGGGCAAAAGACACTACTGCACAATCAGCAGCTGCCCACCTAGAAACTACGGTAACTACCATGGAAGATTGCTTTACTGTGCACATTATCATGATATCTGAGAAACTTCACTGAGTTACTGAATTAACGTCAACTGCCAAAATAAATGACAACTAGCTATTTCCTGTTAATTAAAATTGCACAAACCCTATAAAATCATATTCTGGTACAAAAGCAATAGGTTTTTAGCTTGTTTCAGCGTACATGCCAAGAGAACAAGTTAAGCCTACAAACTGAATGAATGCTTAAAAACAGTGAAAAAAAGGTAGAAAAAAAGTTTGGATCTTTTTACTTAAACTGGTTTTAAGGAAAAGAACTCAATGTTTTCATTTCTTAGAAAACCACCACTAAAACATGAAGATGAGACAGTACTACCATTTACTCTTCAAGAATTCAAGCATCTCCAGCAGAATGACCTTTGCTAAAATACAAAACTATGAACATGTCCTAGTTAAACATCAAATGAGTGCTTTGCTAGGCAGGGCTCTAAATGCATGATCATGCAGATATTAGATGTGGAGCATTTAATTAATTTATTTTCAAGAGAATAACTTCCTCCTATGCTTGCAAAAAAGAGAATTCTAAGTAAAAAAAAAAAAAGTACAACAGGAATCCAAGTATTCATTTATGTATGACTGTTATCATGTAAGAATATACAAGTAAGAAAAATCACCTTTTAAAAAAAAACAAAAAACCAACCACTGATGTTTCTACTTTTTTGTAACCTAGAATGAATAAAGTCAAACTGCTTTGATCAGTATGCCCAACTTATGAAACAAGATTAACATATCTATGGGATTTTCTACTATATTACAAGCAAATACTTTATCTAATTGCTATTTTTTTTATGATTATACATAATGGTTAGTATATGATTGCTCTTCACAGCATCACATTATTTAATGAAATCTTCTGGGAGGGTTATAACTTGCAGATATTACTTATTGTAGCTTTTCATTTTTAATACAAGTACTCCTAACTAGTTTCTATTATTTAACAGTTGAAAACCTTCATACAATAAAGTGGAGACTTTGGCAGTAGAAAAAAAAAACTTTTAATATAGAATTGGAAATTCTATTAAGTTAACTTCTTCAGAATGGTCCTCAACCCTTCCACTGATTCTCAGATACAACAAATTAATGCAAGAGTTTTCACTCAGACTGGCAGTTTCTATGGCTTGATGTCACTGAAATTACAATGCTGTATTTTGGCTAAGTTCATAACAAAACAGAAGCTAAGGTATGTTCATGGCATGGAGACTCATGCCAATGTAGTATTTACAATTTCCTGACTGTAGAAATGTGCTATGTTGTATTATAAGCACATTCACCTCAGGAGTCCAAATCTTGTCCCATTTTTCCTCCTAATAGCATCAACAGGCAGATGTGGAATATCATATGTAAAGCTGAAGCAACTTTCAGAATAAATTCCCATCCATAACTACTTTTCTGCTAGCAACCAGTAAAAACAACATAGTACATGTGTCAGGTTGGAGAACAGATCAGAAGCTACAAAGCTGGAATTATGTTGTTACAAATAGCATTCCGTTCCATAGCTAGACAAAAAAAGATTTCTACATGGACATACAGTTGGAAATGGGACATCTGTAAGCCAAAGATCAGTGAAGAGTCAGTAAGGTGATACAGAGCTACTGTATGGCTGGTTACATTCCTCTACCAAGGTCTGAGGGAAAGGACAAAGTGTCTCCTGTTCTGGTTTTGTTTAGGCATCTAAAAACATATCCCTAACGTTTAAACAAAATGCCCTAATGGATTTCAGGACAAACAGCTTAAACACCTACTGTGTATCTAAGTGTCACTGAAATTCAACTGTCATTGTACATAAGGATGCTTCTTTCCCTCCTCCCCCAAACACTTAAATGCTGGCATTTCCTAATGTGACATGTACTCAATCTTTGACCTGAATAACGACATGCACAATAACAAAACAGCAGTGATACCAAGCACATGTAACTCACATTAACAAACTAAAGGTAACATTTTGGGCGGGGTCCACAGTGGCAATGCTAATGCCATTGCATCCAACTGGAATGCTGCCATGGACGGCTACATACGTTTTAGGAAAGACAGACCAGAAAGTTGAGGTGAGGGAGTTGCTCTTTATGTGAGGGAGCAACGGGGATGTATTGAGCTCTGCCTAGGGTGGAGGAAGAATGAGTTGAGACCTTATTGGTTAAAATTAAGGGGAAGGCAAATATGGGTGACACTGTTGTGGGCATTTGCTACAGGCCACCTGATCAGGAAGAGCAAGTCAACGAGGCCTTCTACAGGCAGCTGGAAGTAGCCTCACAATCGCAGGCTCTGGTTCTCATAGGGGACTTCAATCACCCTGATATTTGATGGAAAAGCAACATGGTGAGGTACACATAATCCAGGAATTTCCTGCAGAGCATCAAGCATAACTTCTTGATACAGGCGGAGGAACCAACGAGGCAAGATGTGCTGCTCAACTTTATACTAACAAAGCTTTGTCTGGTTGAGGATGTGAGGGCTGGGGGTAGCCTTGGCTGCAGTGCCCATGAGATGGTGGAGGTCAGGATCCTGCATGGTAGAAGGAGGGCAACAAGTAGGATTACAACCCTGGACTTCAGGAGGGCTAACTTTGGTCTCTTCAAAGACCTGCTTGGAGAAATGCCATGGGCTAGGGCTCTAGAAGGTCAAGGTGTCCAAGAGAGCTGGTCAGTATTCAAGTACCGCTCCCTCCAAGCCCAAGATCGGTGCATCCCTAGGAGGAAGAAGTCAAGCAAAGGAGCCAGGAGACCCATATGGATGAGCAAATAGCTTCTAGAGAAACTCAGATGGAAGGAGGTTTACCGTATGTGGAAAAAGGGCCTCGCCACTTGGGAGGAATATAAGAACACTGTCAGGGTATGCAGAGATACGACGAGGAAGGTGTCATGGTTTCAGCTGGGATAGAGTTAATTTTCTTCACTCTAGCTGGTATAGTGCTGTGCTTTGAAATTAGCATGGGAAAAAAAACCTGTTGAGATAACACACAGATGTTTAGGCTGTTGCTGGGTAGCGCTTATACTAGTCAAGGACATGTCTAGCCTCCCATGCTCTGCCGGGTGCACAAGAAGCTGGGAGGGGAGGGGGCACAGCTAAGAGAGCGGATTCAAACTGACCAAAGGGATATTCCATATCATGTAACGTCATGCCCAGTATGTTACCTGGGAGGGGCTGGCCGGGGGAGGGAGGGAGCAATCGCGGCTCAGAGACGGGCAGCGTCGGTCAGCGGGTGGTGAGCGGTTGTATCGTTCGTGTTTCTGCGGGTTTTTTCCCTGTTTTCCCTTTCCCTTCCTTTTCCCTTTTATTATATTAACATTATTGTCATTATTATCATAATCATTTATCATTATCATTTTATTGTAATCATTAAACTGTGCTTATCTCAACCCACAAGTTCTTTTGCTCGTCCGATTCTCTTTCCCATCCCACAGGGGTGGGGGGGGGTGAGCGAGCGGCTGCGTGGTGTTCAGTTGCCAGCTGAGGCTGAACCACGACAGTCTATTTTTGGCGCCCAACGTGGGGCTCGAAGGGTTTGAGATAATAACAGTTGCTGGTCACAGCATTGATTCATCTGCTCGCAGTATTAGTTTGTCCAGTCTTTACCATGCTGATTGTAAAGTACATGTTAAAACTTGCTGTTGGTTTTGTCAGTTTGCTGTGCTCTGCAGTGATTAGAGATATTTTGCCTGGGAGACTTGTTATTAAAACACTGGCCTTGACTGTTATCGGTTATTTCGGTTTTGCGTGGAAGCTGTTACGGTACTACAGCTACCACCTCATGGAGGCAATTAGCAATTATACCTCCTCCTCTGAGGAGTTTTTTATGGAGGAAATACAGAATGGCACCTTAGCTACCATCTTATGTAATGTCTCCTCCTTCATTACAACAACTTTTCAGTATCTTGAACATCCTTGTGTAGTTAAGATACATCTGTTGATATTGCTTTGGCAGGTGGTATCAGATCTGTCTAAGGTCAGTAAGCAAGTTAAGAATATAATCCAGAGATCTGCCCCAAGGCTTGATAGCTATGCGTGGCAGGGTATGTGGGATAGTGTGGGCAAATGCCTAAGACGGTGGGCACCCCCCGTGGTGTGGGACTTCAGCCCTGAACAAGTGCAGAATCCTGAAAAATTAGAAGAACATTTGGAGGAAGTATGTTGTCACCCTGGCAATTCCAGAGAGATACAAATCACTGCCATGTGCTGGGGTCTGGCTTATGCCTGTCGAGCCCTATTTAACACTATTCAGTACCCCCAAGGGAAAAAGAAGGGAGCTACTCCAACCCCCGTGACAAGCACTGCGGCCACTCAACCCCCCACGACAGACACTGCAGCTACTCCAACCCCCGTGACAAGCACTGTGGCCACCCAACCCCCTACGACAGATACTGCAGCTACTCCAACCCCAGTGACAAGCACTGCGGCCACCCAACATGCCACAACAGATACTGCAGCTACTCCAACCCCAGTGACAAGCAGTGCGGCAACCCAACCCGCTGCGACAGATACTGCAGCTACTCCAACCCCAGTGACAAGCACTGCGGCCACCCAACATGCCACAACAGATACTGCAGCTGCTCCAACCCCGGTGACGAGCATGGCGGCCACTCAAACCCCCACGACAGATACTGCAGCTACTCAAACCCCAGTGCCAAGCATTGCAGCTAAACCAGAGGACCAACCTGTGCCAGTATCAGTCGCCCCTATATGCAAGAAGAAATCATGGAAGAGAAGGTCAACTCGTTTAGAAAGAGATTTCGAGGAACCAGGGCCATCACGAGAAGAGGAGGAGGAGGAGGAAGCATGTGTACAAGAAACTGAAACTACCCGATCTCTATCCTTGAGTGAGTTGCGGGATATACGGAAAGATTTTGGGCGTCATTCAGGTGAGCACGTTATCACCTGGCTGCTCCGATGCTGGGATAATGGGGCCAGTAGTTTGGAATTAGAGGGGAAGGAAGCCAAACAACTGGGATCCCTCTCTAGGGAAGGGGACATTGATAAAGCAATTGGAAAAGGAACATAAGCCCTCAGCCTCTGGAGGCGACTCCTGTCCGCGGTGAAAGAGAGGTATCCCTTCAAAGAAGATATTGTATTTCGCCTAGGAAAATGGATGACCATGGAGAAAGGCATTCAGCATCTAAGGGAATTAGCCGTGCTTGAGGTGGTTTATGGTGACCTGGACGATCAACGGTCCTCCAAAGATCCAGATGAAGCCGAGTGCACAGGACCCATGTGGCGGAAGTTTGTACGGAGCGCACCATCCTCGTATACAAACTCATTGGCAGTGATGTCCTGGAAAGATGACGAGACACCAACGGTGGCTGAGTTGATTGATAAACTCCGGGACTATGAAGCGAATCTCTCTTCCTCGCTCATCTCTGCTGTTGAGAAACTGTCCCGAGAGTTCCAGCAACTCAAAGAAGATATGTCCTACTCCCCACCAGTACGGACCAGTATCTCAGCCATTAGGAGTAATCGTCCCTTGGCTCAAGAGAAGGGATACACACGACGGGGCACCTTATGGTTTTACCTGCGTGATCACGGAGAGTTCATGAAGAAGTGGGATGGAAAACCTACCTCAGCCTTAGAGGCACGGGTACGTGAGCTGCAAGGGAGAACAATTACTCAGGGGAGCTTCTCCAGGAGAGCTGCTGCTCCAGTTTCCCGTAAGCAATTCTCCAGACAGAGGAGCAGAAGTGCTGATGGCCTGACTGATCTTAACAGAGACACCCGTGATTCATATTTACCGGAAGTGAGTGATGAATACTATGATCAGGACTAGGGGGGCCCTGCCTCCAGCCAGATGGAGGAAAGGGACAACTGGGTTTACTGGACTGTGTGGATCCGATGGCCTGGCACGTCCGACCCACAGGAATATAGAGCTTTAGTGGACACCAGCGCAAAGTGGACCTTAATGCCATCAAACTATATAGGGGCAGAACCCATCAGCATTGCTGGAGTGACAGGGGGATCCCAAGAGCTAACTCTATTGGAGGCCAAAGTGAGCCTCACTGGGAATGAGTGGCAAAAGCACCCCATTGTGACTGGCCCAGAGGCTCCGTGCGTCCTTGGCATAGACTAACTCAGGAGAGGGTATTTCAAGGACCCAAAAGGGTACACGTGGGCTTTTGGTGTAGCTGCCTTGGAGACGGAGGAAATTAAACAGCTGTCTACCTTGCCTGGCCTCTCAAAGGACCCTTCTGTTGTGGGGTTGCTGAGGGTCAAAGAACAACAGGTGCCGATTGCCACCACAACAGTGCACTGGTGGCAATATCGCACCAACCGAGACTCTCTGATCCCCATCCATAAACTCATTCACCAGCTGAAGAGCCAAGGAGTCATCAGTAAGACCCACTCACCCTTTAACAGTCCCATATGGCCAGTCCGGAAGTCTAATGGAGAGTGGAGGCTAACAGTAGACTATCGTGGCCTGAACGAAGTCACTCCACCGTTGAGTGCTGCTGTGCCAGACATGCTAGAACTTCAATACGAACTGGAGTCCAAGGCAGCCAGGTGGTATGCCACAATTGATATCGCTAATGCATTCTTCTCAATCCCTCTGGCAGCAGAGTGCAGGCCACAGTTTGCTTTCACTTGGAGGGGGGGTCCAGTACACCTGGAATCGACTGCCCCAGGGGTGGAAACACAGTCCTACCATTCGCCATGGACTGATCCATAATGCTTTGGAACAAGGTGGAGCTCCCGAACACCTACAATACATCGATGACATCATTGTGTGGGGCAATACAGCAGAAGAAGTTTTTGAGAAAGGAAAGAAAATAGTTCAAATCCTCCTGAAAGCTGGTTTTGCCATAAAACAAAGTAAAGTTAAGGGACCTGCACGAGAAATCCAGTTCTTGGGAATAAAATGGCAAGATGGTCGTCGTCAGATCCCCATGGATGTGATCAACAAAATAACAGCCATGTCTCCACCAACCAGCAAAAAGGAAACACAAGCTTTCTTAGGCGTTGTGGGTTTTTGGAGAATGCATATTCCAAATTACAGTCTGATCGTGAGCCCTCTCTATCAAGTGACCCCGAAGAAGAATGATTTCAAATGGGGCCCTGAACAACAACAAGCCTTTGAACAGATTAAACGAGAAATAGTTCATGCAGTAGCTCTTGGGCCAGTCCGGGCAGGACAAGATATAAAAAACGTGCTCTACACTGCAGCCGGGGAGAATGGCCCTACCTGGAGCCTCTGGCAGAAAGCACATGGGGAGACCCGGGGTCGACTCCTAGGGTTTTGGAGTCGGGGATACAGAGGGTCCGAAGCCCGCTATACTCCAACTGAAAAGGAGATATTGGCAGCATATGAAGGGTTCGAGCTGCTTCAGAAGCGGTTGGTACTGAGGCACAGCTGCTCCTGGCACCCCGACTGCCAGTGCTGGGCTGGATGTTCAAAGGAAACGTCCCCTCCACACACCATGCAACTGATGCTACGTGGAGTAAATGGGTTACACTGATCACCCAGCGGGCTCGAGTAGGAAACCCCAGTCGCCCAGGAATCTTGGAAGTGATTATGGACTGGCCAGAAGGCAAAGACTTTGGAATATCACCAGAGGAGGAGGTGACACGTGCTGAAGAAGCCCCACTGTATAACACACTGCCAGAAAAGGAGAAGCAGTATGCCCTGTTCACTGATGGGTCCTGTAGCCTTGTGGGAAAGCACCGGAGATGGAAGGCTGCTGTATGGAGTCCTACACGACAAGTAGCAGAAACTGCTGAAGGAGAAGGTGAATCGAGCCAGTTTGCAGAGGTAAAGGCCATCCAGCTGGCCTTAGATGTTGCTGAACGGGAAAAGTGGCCAGTGCTCTATCTCTATACTGACTCCTGGATGGTGGCAAATGCCCTGTGGGGCTGGTTACAGCAGTGGAAGCGGCACAACTGGCAGCGCAGAGGCAAACCCATCTGGGCTGCCGCACTGTGGCAAGATATTGCTGCCCGGGTAGAGAACCTGGTTGTAAAGGTACGGCATGTGGATGCTCACGTCCCCAAGAGTCAGGCCACTGAAGAACACTGAAACAACCAGCAGGTAGATCAGGCTGCCAAGATTGAAGTGGCTGAGGTGGATCTGGACTGGCAACATAAGGGTGAACTATTTCTAGCTCGATGGGCCCATGACACCTCAGGCCATCAAGGGAGAGATGCAACATACAGGTGGGCTCGTGATCGAGGGGTGGACTTGACCATGGACGTTATTGCGCAGGTTATCCACGAATGTGAAACATGTGCTGCAATCAAGCAAGCGAAGCAGGTAAAGCCTGTGTGGTATGGGGGACGATGGCTGAAATATAAATATGGGGAGGCCTGGCAAATTGGCTGTATCACACTCCCACAGACCTGCCAAGGCAAGTGCCATGTTCTCACCATGGTAGAAGCAACCACCGGCTGGCTGGAAACATATCCTGTCCCCCACTCCACTGCCCGGAACACTATCCTGGGTCTCGAAAAACAAGTGCTGTGGCAACATGGCACCCCAGAGAGAACTGAGTCAGACAATGGGACTCGTTTCTGAAATAACCTCATAGACACCTGGGCCAAAGAGCACAGCATTGAGTGGGTGTATCACATCCCCCATCACGCACCAGCCTCTGGGAAAATCAAAAGATACAATGGACTATTAAAGATGACACTGAGAGCAATGGGGGGTGGAACATTTAAACACTGGGATACACATTTAGCAAAAGCCACCTGGTTAGTCAACACAAGGGGATCTGCCAGGCGAGCTGGCCCTGCCCAGTCAGAATCCTTACGTACTGTGGAAGGGGATAGAGTCCCTGTAGTGCACATAAAAAATATGCTGGGCAAGACAGCCTGGGTTATTCCTGCTTCCAGCAGAGGCAAACCCACTCGTGGGATTGAGTTTGCTCGAGGACCTGGGTGCACTTGGTGGGTGATGAGGGAGGTTGGAGGAGTCCGGTGTGTACCTCAGGGGGATTTAATTTTGGGTGAAAACAGCCAATGAACTGAATAATATGCTGTTAATTGCTATATGATGTTGTATGTAATCACTACTATGGTTGCATCAATGGAATGTTATCATGGTGGGAATCTCCCAATTAATAATAATAGCAAATGAACTTTCAATGGAACCGAGCAAAGTGCAGCAGTGAGAGAACAAGAACTACCAGTGCAGCGGTGATGGAACAAGGACTGACATGCAACAATCTGACCCCACGCACACCGCCTCTCTGAAGGACCCTTACAAGAGATGAAATCCAAAGTCATGGACTAAATGAACTCAATGGACATTTCACAGGCATTTTACAGGGGTGGCCCATAGACTAGGGGAATGATAAATGAAAAATCTGTATATATATATATATATTGTTAAAGGATGAGAACATGGATAGGGATTATTGAATTTGTACTGAATAGTATGGGACCTGAGCATGTCGTCAATGATATGGAATAAGGGGTGGATACTGTCATGGTTTCAGCTGGGATAGAGTTAATTTTCTTCACTCTAGCTGGTATAGTGCTGTGCTTTGAAATTAGCATGGGAAAAAAAACCTGTTGAGATAGCACACAGATGTTTAGGCTGTTGCTGGGTAGCGCTTATACTAGTCAAGGACATGTCTAGCCTCCCATGCTCTGCCGGGTGCACAAGAAGCTGGGAGGGGAGGGGGCACAGCTAAGAGAGCGGATTCAAACTGACCAAAGGGATATTCCATATCATGTAACGTCATGCCCAGTAGGTTACCTGGGAGGGGCTGGCCGGGGGAGGGAGGAGGCAATCGCAGCTCGGGAATGGGCAGCGTCAGTCGGCGGGTGGTGAGCGGTTGTATCGTTCGTGTTTCTGCGGGTTTTTTCCCTGTTTTCCCTTTCCCTTCCTTTTCCCTTTTATTATATTAACATTATTGTCATTATTATCATAATCATTTATCATTATCATTTTATTGTAATCATTAAACTGTGCTTATCTCAACCCACAAGTTCTTCTGCTCGTCCGATTCTCTTTCCCATCCCACAGGGGTGGGGGGGGGTGAGCGAGTGGCTGCGTGGTGTTCAGTTGCCAGCTGAGGCTGAACCACGACAGAAGGCCAAGGCCCACTTGGAAATAAATCTGGCAAGGGGTGTCAAGGATAACAAGAAGGGCTTCTTCAAATAAATCAGCAGTAAAAGAAAGACTAGGGAAACTGTGGGCCTGCTGCTGAACGAGGTGGGTGCCCTGGTGACACAGGATGCAGAGAAGGCAGAGTTACAGAGTGCCTTCTTTGCTTCAGTCTTTACTGCTATGGCTGGCCCTCAGGCATCCCAGCCCCCAGAGGTGAGACACAAATTCTGGAGAAAGGAAGACTTCCCCTTGGTTTAGGAGGATTTGGTTAGAGACCATTTAGGCAAACTGGATCCTCGCAAATCCATGGGCCCCGATGGGATGCACCCACGAGTGCCGAGGGAGCTGGTGGATGCTGCTGCTAAGCCACGCTCCATCATCTTTGAAAGGTCATGGAGGACAGGAGAAGAGCCCAAGGACTGGAGGGTAGCCAATGCCACTCTAGTCTTCAAAAGGGCAAGGAGGAGGATCTGGGAAACTATAGGCCAGTCAGCCTCACCTCCATCTCCAGAAAGGTGATGGAGCAGGTCATCCCAGAGGTCATCTCCAGGCATGTAGAGGAAAAGAAGGTTATCAGAAGTAGTCAACATGGATTCACCAAGGGGAGATAATGCTTGACCAACCTGAGAGCCTTCTAAGATGGTGTGATTGGCTGGGTTGATGGAGGGAGAGCAGTGGATGTTGTTCATGTCAACTTCAGCAAGGCTTCTGACACTGTCTCCCATAACGTCCTCATAGGCAGGCTTAGGAAGTGTGGTTTTGATGAGTGGGCAGTGAGATGGACAGAGAACTGAGCTCAGAGGGTTTGTCATCACAGTGCAGTCTGGTAACTAGTCGTGTTCCCCAGGGGTCTGTGCTGGGTCCAGTCCTGTTTACTATATTCATCAATGACCTGGATGATGGGTTAGAGTGTAACCTCTGCAAGTTTGCTGATGATACCAAGCTGGGAGGAGGGGCTGATACACCAGCAGGCTGTGCTGCCATCCAACGAGACCTGGACAGGCTGGAGAGCTGGGCCCAGGGGGACTGAATGAAATTCAACAAGAGCAAGTGCAAGGTCCTGCACCTGGGGAGGAACAACCCCATCACCAGTACAGGCTGGGGGCTGAACTACTGGAAAGCGGCTCCGTTGAGAAGGACCTGGGAGTGCTGGTGGACAGCAAGCTGACCCTGAGCCAGCACTGTGCCCTTGTGGCCAAGAAGGCCAATGGTATCCTGGGCTGCATTAAAAGGAGTGTGTCCAGCAGGTCAAGGGAGGTAATCCTCCCCCTCTACTCTGCCCTAGTGAGGCCACATTTGGAGTGCTGCATCTAGTTCTGGGCTCTCCAGTTTAAGAAGGATGTAGAACTGCTTGAGCAAGTCCAGCGGAGAGCTACCAAGTTGATGAGGGGACTGGAGCATCTCCCTTATGAGGAAAGGCTGAGACTTGGGTTTGTTCAGCCTGGAGAAGAGAAGACTGAGGGGGAATCTTAACAATACATATAAATACCTAAAGGGTGGATGTCAAGAGGATGGCACCGGACTCATTTCAGAGGTCCCCAAAGACAGGACAAGGGGCAACGGGTACAAGTTGGAACACAGGAAGTTCCAGCTCAACATGAGAAACAAAACTTTTCTGTGAGGGTGACAGAGCCGTGGAACAGGCTTCTCAGGGAGGCTGTGGAGTCTCCTTCCCTGGAGACATTCAAAACCTGCCTGGACAAGTTCCTATGCCCCTTGCTCTGGGTGTGCCTGCTCAAGCAGGAGGGTTAGACAAGATGATCTGCAGAGGTCCCTTCCAACCCCTACCATTCATGTGATTCTGTGATCTTGAGAACTCCTGGAAAGCAGTCAGGAAAATTAGTCTGCATTGTTCATTTATGACCTATGACAACTATGGCAAGTACAGCAGGAGGGAAGATCAGAGTAATTTTGGCTATAAAAAAAGAAAAAAAATTAATGGGAAGGAAAAAAGAAAGTAAACAAAGCACTGGAAGAGACAGTCATCTTAGTCACCAGCCAAGGTGATTATGTTACCCAGGAACATGAGGCAGTAAAGAACTTCTTTGTTGTGTTATACCAAATGACTTAATCAGAGAGCTTTTTGGTTTGGAAATGTCTACCAAAACACAAAATTCCAGGACTGAAAAGAAAATACAATGTTTTTATTACACTGCTATTACTTGTATGTAGCTGAAATCAAATAAAACCCTGCCATTAGTCTGGCTGTAATAAATAAAATTACAGTGATGTCACTTCCTAGGAACTCTAAGAAAGATAAAACTGTGTTAATTCTACAGGCAAGACCACAAAATTTTACTTAAAAAGATCTGACCATACTGAAACAATAAATGATGCTACATGTTTACAAAACGGTTCACTGGTTCTATAGACTTTTGAAGTACGGTTTCAGCTAATGTCTGACAAGAAAGCATTCTCTAAGCTTTGCTTGCCCAAACTATCCGCGTTATAGAAGTCTCTCTTACCTTGGATACTTCTGGGTTTGCTGGCATTATCAAAGTCACAAACCTTCTCCCATTTCTCTCTCACTGCTTCAGGCGTCATTGGCTGATTCTTTCCTCTGACAATAGCACCCAAGGATCGTTCCCAGCGCACTAATGGGAAACATGAGTCAGAGAGTTCAAGAAACAAAGAAACCTTTAGTTTCTTTAGATCACTTTCATCTAAGCCACTACTTTCAATACAGTGCAAGAAAGGGAAGGTTGTAAGTACTCCAATTTAACTCACCAGTATAAATTCAAGCTGGACTAAAAGGGCTCACTGCTTTTAACTAACATTTAGAAAAGGAATCGCGCTGGTTTTAAATGCCATTAAAGCCACAACAGACTGATTGGTCTCTGAAAATACTACATCAGTTTTAGGATTCTGTCTAGTATAAAGTTGTAGCTAGTATGTATCTACAGATATTCTCTTCTGACATGATTTTGGCTACTAATGCTTGGGAATCTTCTGAAAGCCTTGGAAGACTATAGGGAAAATGTACTTGTACTCTATGAAGGACTGTTAGTACCAGTAGCCAGCCCCTCCAAATGGTCCCTGAAGTTGTATTTCAACTGTAAAACTTGAGAGAAACTGGTAAGGCTAATGTGAAGTCAGTTCTGGAAGGATACAGACTTCCTGGATGCAATTAATCCTTAATCTGTCATGTTGGCTTTGCTCTTAATTAGCAATAGCCAATAAATAAGGCCATACTGGTACCTCATTAACAACCTGGTTTCATTTTAAAGACTTCAATAGTAGCCATTATAATGATGAAAAATGGTATTTTCTTTTGACCAGAGAAGAGATACCACAGATTTTGTGCTGTATTAAAATTCAGCTCCTTGTGGAGGGCAGCAAGAGGTTTTACGCTGCTGCCCCAATTTGTTTAATCTGTTTAATACACTTCCTGGGAAAAGCTATTCCAGTGCCACCAAAACATTTATAGTTAGAAATGTACAAAATACTTATCAAGTGGGCGAAAAAGTGTTTTGGAAGAAGGAGGAAGCAATTCTTGAATTAATGGCCATACTTCCAACCCATTGGTGATATTCACATAGGCTGAAAAGTCCTTGAACAGCTCAGGAAAGTAATGCCAGTATTAGGTTCCACATATTTAGGAAGAAAGTTATGACATTCCACACACTGAATTAAGTTTTCCATCTTGTAAGCCCTCAGTATCGTCTGCGAATTTTCTTTACATCCATATGTAAGCTAGTTACTTGACTCACTGGCGTAGCTACTGGTAATTAAGAAGGCTAACTGCCTCAACATGTTAATGCATATCACTAGTATTTTTATAGAGGTATAAATAAAGCTGAAAATCAACTAAGAAACAGCCTGTTTACCAGCATGTGCTACTTTCACACCACGAAAAATTGGAGTTATCAAGAAAAGGCAGCAATATATTCTTAGCACCAAAAATGGAGATTCTTCTTCATTTCAATTATACCCCCAGGATCCAATAGTTAAGGTTACTTAGGCAGATTCCCCTTTACTATTAGCCAGCTCAAAAGTGTAACAAAGCACATACCTAAATTACCAGTTTCCCCCATGTGTACTGAAATTTATGACTTTTACTTAAAATAAGTAGTCTCCTCAGAACCCTAGGCTTTTGCTAATCTTCTCTCCCTAAATAAAAATGTCTTGAGCAGAGGTTAACTGCAAAGATGATTTGCACACGTTTGTTGTCAATTCAGAAAACAAAATAAATCTCGCAACACACAGTACTTACATTTTCCAATCCATCCAGCTCCCACCTGCCAAGAACAAAGAAAATCAGCATTTTACCACACGTTACAAAGCAAAGTTTTGGTAATGCAGGGAAACAAAACGATACTTCAGAACAAATGCAACGTAATAAAAATTTCTGAACTATTGCTGGTTATACACCTATAATGGATTCTACAAATAAGCAATTCATCCTTCCTGCAAGTTGCTTTCTGTGTTTGAATGATTTAGAAAACAAAAACTTATTTTGAAGTAGTTGCTTTGGCACCTTTTCAAACTTTTAAGGGAGGAATAAGAGTTGTATCAATCAATCAGTAGTATTTTGAACACACACCAGAATTTGACAAGGTTGTTACTACCTGATGTACTTGTCATATACAGCACAACAGCGTCAACATTTCGCTGTCTATGCTGAGTACGTAGTATCTCTCATGACAACTCAGTTTCTGCAAAAAAAGTTAAGACTAGACAGGCTAAAGCAAAAGATTGTTTTTGGAGGAAGGGGCAGAGGAAAAGAAAGAGGGGGAAGAAAGGGAAAAAAAAAATTACCTCAAACAGACTGCCATTCTCCACACAGCTCTCGTGGCAAAGCCAAACAACTAAGGGAGCAACATACTCTGGTTTGAAAGCATCGACCAGATCTAGAGCAAATTGGAGGGTGGAAATCATAAAATAGAATTACTGTTTTATTTCACCAAATTATTCTTACTCTAACACCTTCTGATGAACAGCAGAGCCAGAGAGAATTTAACCAACAGCTTTCTGCCATGAAAAGAAGGGACAAATGAAATGAAACGTTTGAAGTTTCATTAAAATAGAACAACTCATGAGACGCATGTATGCCTCCAAACCCAATGACACAGGTTTTCAGCCAGAAAGGTGAAAGACTGTCTAAGTGCTGGGAACACCATAACATGCAGACTGCAAAGCCAGGTACCTTCCTAAATTTCCATCTGTTGGGCAACCTGAAACAAGGGCAAGCCAGCTAGGCATAATCCTGACAGAGGCGTACTTGAGTAATTTCCCTTTTAATTTGCTAGTCAGTTAGAAAGAAAGAGACTATATGAAAAGAATTGCAGCTGCTGAATATTTGAGAAACATTCCCTTTCTCAAACATATGCAATATTTACAACTGAAATATCAGCCCTGCTACATTTATATATCAATTGTATTTTGATATTTTCATTCTCGTCTGGCATAAGAGGAAACTATCTAAAAATGGAGATACTGTCACGGAGCAGTGTGGCTGTCCAGGCAGCTCTTATCACCAGTTCTGTCCACTGTCTGAAAAGAAAAAATAACTTAGTTTAATTTCCCTTTTCAGCTTTAGAATTTATTCTTTCAACAGCAATAGATACACAGCTGTTCCTCAGCTAAAATCAGCAAGTATTTTCAAATATACCCTAACAGGTGAAGAGCTGGGAAAGCTCTTTAGAATTACAGGTACTTCTTTAATAGCCAAGCTGATGTAACAGAAGTTCATTTTCAGAAGTTCCACAAAGGTAAAAGGAAATTGAAACCCATTTAGTATAGTGTGTTCTAAGTGTATAACAAAAGCCTTAGGCTTTTCAAAGTATTCCACTTTATGCCACACACCATTTAGCCTGAAAATTTAGCACTAGACTGTTATCACTAATAATATTAATATACTATTAAATGAATTAAGAAATAGGTGGCAGAAGTTTAAAAAAACACACACACAAAAGATGCAAACTACATTTAGAGTTCTAGCATGAACAACAGTAAGTGGGCCAAGTCGACCAAGCATAACTGTGACAATGCTAAAGCATAGGAGCTTGCAGATATCTAAAGATGAACAGAAAAGTACTAAGATAACAAGGATAATTTGATAAGACATATGAAAATGCTTTTAAACTTCTGGTGTCCAAACCTTTTAAGAGTACTTTAAAAAACTGAACAGGGAGGGAGAGCACAAGGTAAGAAATAAGTGATCAGTGCTGTAATTGTCTTACAGGAAGACCAAACGATCTCACTCTTAAAATGACTAATTAAGAAAATTAGGAGGTGGATTTATCACTTTATATAAATACCTTCAGGAAATTCCAGCTACTGAACTCCATACTTCAGGAACTTATATACGCAAGCTGAATTTATTTGACTCTTCTGTAAGTAAGTGCAATAAATCCCTGGAACCTACACCTATGGAGGTACTAGATTTCCTGATCACTTTGATTTAGACCTATATCAGGACATTTTACACAGAAATTTAGTCAAACAATATCATGCATTCAATCTATGCATAACTGTGCAAAATGTATTATTCTTCAATATCTTGTGTATCAGCCTAAAAATGTAATAATTCCCCTGGCTTTGAAAACTGCCTATCACTAGGGAAAAGAAGGGTGGGAGGGAAATGAGATTGGCTGACTCTAGAAGACTTTCGGAGAGCAATTTCCTTTTCTAGAATTTTTTTCCAAATATTTTTTGTTTCTTATAGTCTTTTGCCAAAGTAATTAGTTACTCTATCCTAAATTTACACTTTAAGCACACAGCTGTCTCCTACCATGTCCTTTCGACTAATTCCCAATGCAGTGATGTTAAAACGTGTTCAAGCATTCAAAGATTAGTAACTATGCAATAAAGAAAAACATAAAATATTAGGCAACTCTGTTCATTATCATCTCCTGCTGATCATGGAACAAAGTACACTTACGGCATGTTGTGCAAAAACCAGTATTTTGCAATTAGAAAATATTATAACAAGTGAAGACGCCTTATGCACGTACTTGATTCCACATCTGATGAAACAAACAAGTCTTCCCACTACCACAGGAGGATCTTGGAAGAGACTATAATTAGAGAGCCTTGCCACATGAAATTGCTTTTGTGAATTAGAAAATTTGCTTCTTACATTGTGGCAGAAATTAAGTATTCCTTACTACAGACTAAGCAAGCTGACAGTTCAGAGACAAAGACAGTAGGAATAATGAATTAGCAGTGTATGAAGTGTAAAAGATTTGCATTTTCAAAGAGATAAGAAAGTTGGCTATGTTTCAATTCACTGAAAAATATCAGTACACATAAACCTTAAATGATTCACCTTGTGGCATGACAGTCTGGGTCAGTCTGGATCCAGCAGTAGGAGCAATTGTGTTGCAGTGGATGTTATACTTTCGGCCTTCAATTGCAATTGTGTTTGCAAGACCCAAAAGGCCAAGTTTTGCAGCACTGTAGTTTGCCTGACCAAAGTTTCCATATATTCCAGCAGCTGAGGAAGTCATAATTATTCTTAGTGGAAACAAAAAAGAAAAAAAAGTTCAATGATTTCTTCAAGTTGTTTAATTCTACACAACAGCATTTTTCAGCTTCAGCATTATATTTTTCATATCCCACAAAACAAAAGTGTGCAAATAAGAAAATATTACTTTTTGCTTTTGCTAACAAACAGATGCTTTTTTTATGTTTGATTGATAGCAAACATCTGACAAATCCTGAAGTATTGTCATAGTAGGAGAAAACTAACAAAGTTGTCAGCCTTTTTGTGTTATACTGCAAAACTAGACCAAACATTCTGTGACAACTGGGTAGGTACAGAGAAAAGTATTTTCATGTTCTAGCTGCACTTCAAGTGGCATTATTCTTGTAACTCACAAATGGCTTCAGCGGTCAGAAGAAAATTATTTTATTGAAAATGACTTCACCTTAGTATGTACCTGATAATATGTGAAGATGAATTCTTACAGAATTCACATTCAAAGAATCCTCATGTGTGTTGAGCACAAGAAGGAAGAAGATAGAAAAGTCTTGCCCTTACTGTCCCCTAACTTTACTGTTGTGGAGATGACTAAACTGCTCAGAAGAAACCACTAAAGCCACTGCAGTTCATAGCCTGATTTGAGGCAAGAAAACTTTGTGCTGCAAGCCTTCTCACAAATTGGAATTCAAAAGGAAGGGGTCTACACCTTCGCTTTTGAAAGAAGCCTTATCAGAATCTGTTCTAATCTACTGTAAACATGCTGCGTAGCTGGAACCAAAATCTATTTCATTTTTTCTTATTATTTGCCTCACTGACAATAATCCATTGGTTTTAATCTAAATAAAGAGATGTGTTACAAGTACTGGCTCAGTTTGATCAAGACGAGAAAAAGCTACAAAATCTATACAAAGCAGGCATTTTGCAGACAGCACACATCTACATAACCCGCAGAAACACTCACTACCGTTGTTATCTAAGCTAATACAGAGAAGGAACAAAGGGAAGCGTTTTCCTAAACGGATGCAACTCCTAGACTTCAGCCATGTACTCTGCCTGCTGATCTCTTCCCTTATTCTTACAGTTCAGTTCCCTGGATGAGAATGAATTTCAGTCTGGTCACAGAACGACAAGGAAGCTCATACAGCTTTCATCATGTGGGTATGGTTGTTAAGATTAATATAATCATGTCAGTGTTTTGATAAAAAACTTAAAGGTCTGAATTCACTGCACTCTTTCAGTTAACAGTAATAAAACAGAGTGAGAATGCTCCCACAACTTCTAAGACAAGTATATTCATCCAAGGGGGGGGGGGGGGGGGGGGAACCCCAGTCCCAAATGGAAGAAAAAAAAAAGGCAAAAAAGAATCACAAGCAGAACTGCATGTACCTGTCATTCAAATAAGGAGCAGGATAACATACAAGTAACAAACACTTCTAACCAGTCCTCAAGAAAAGAAATTGTATTTCTATAACCCTATGGCTCCTGTCCAGGATATTTGCATCTACATGGAAAAAACCTTTAAACATTTGGCTGGGAAGGCGGGGAGGGGAGCAGAACCAAAAGGATAAGGGCTTACACTTTTGGACTGACTTTGTTTCATCCCAGTGACAGTGAAAAAAGGACGAAAAACTCCTTCACTGTCAGAGCATGCATCACTCTATTACACCCTACTGAGAAACCAAAAACAAAGACAAATTTTTACCTGCCAAATTTCTGATTTTTCATATGATTCCATGCAGCTCGGGTGACCAGGAACGATCCCCTCAAATGAATCCTATGAATTATATCTAGGAACATATTAATGTCCATTTAATAATTCCAGCATTTCATCCCAAACTTGAAATACACCATTTGTTTCTTCATGAAAAAAAATGCACTTTCTTCACACTCTCAAACTGTTAGTAAAAAGTGTCAGGCTTTTTTTCTTTTCCTTTTTGCCAGATCATATTGAGGTGCTTGCCTGAACATACACTGATCATCTCTTCTGCCTCTTGGATGGGGCTCTCCTGTATAGAATTCACAAGAATTCAAAATTCCTGAACCTAAGAAGTCAAACAAGGACTACAGAAACTAGAAGATCTTTGCAAAAGTCTGCTCAACTGGCTTACCACCACCTACCATCTCACTGAAGGTTGCCCTGTGTTCTTCTGATCCTTGGCACATCAGCTTTCTTTCCTCTTGTTAGTTCTGCATCTTTTAAGGCTGTTTAGTATTCAGCCATTCAGTGCTGGCGCTAGGAATGTGTTCGGCTCACAAAAACCATTGTGTGTGTTTCACATGGCTCTTTTTTGTATTCCACTCGGCAACTAGGAGTGGCAGCTAAAACTTTTCTTCCCCTTTGGAACTACATAAACCTACCGTGCAGTGCAGCACAGATCTGGTTTGCAAGCTGAACACAAGCAGCTTACCACAAAGCTTTCAGGGCAAAAGAAAATTCTCTGATCTGGCATAGACAGCCTTCCCCACCTTCCCTTCTTCCTTGTACCAATGGGAGGAATGTAGCTTTCATCTTTCACACAGAAAGTACATTTTAAAGTTTATCAACTCACCCCAATCTTCATCACTTATCCGAACAAATGAACGGTCTCTTAGGATCCTAAAACGTATCATTAGGAGAACATAACACAATAAACAAACAAGTTAAGAGGTCTTTACACAAAAGTGACAGCCCACAATCAAACAGCAAAAACCCTTCCGGTTTACTCACCCAGCATTGTTTACAATGACATCTGCAATAAAAAAAAAAAAACAAATGCACTGATAAAACACAAGCTTGTTTCTATTTTTCTCCCACTTCTAAAAATACTTACAGACAAGAATGCTGCACCTATACATCGTATTACTACTCTATAGCTCCTTATCCCAGACAGTGGAACTCCACCATTGGACAATAAAGACAAAAAGCTTCAGTACAGGCAAGTCTAGGCCTGCCAACAGAACAAAGCCAGACAGGGAGGTATAGCTGAGAAGCGTTGGCTATCTCAGAACACAGCACCTGCAGGACGCAGGCATCCTGCACAGTTTTACAGCTTGCTTTGAATTCCAGAGTGCTCCCAATTATGCAGTTTGTGCCATCATCTTTGTTGCAGTAAACCCAAAAGATAACTGGGAGAACCACAGAGTCACAGAGCCACTTAAGCAACCTGGATCACAACACTTTTTTGTCAAATATTTAATTTGGTTCCTCTTGGCTTTAATTACATATACTTTTACCCATTTATTCCTCAGTTAAAATCACACAAACTTCACAATTAAACACTGGCAATCGTATAGGAAAGAGGAACAGTATTGTTAAATAAAATACCTCAAACTTTTTTTTTTGCATTACAACATTTTAATCATATAGGCAAAAAGAGCTTCCAAAACATAATAGAGCATCTCTGACTCTTCAGCAACATTATTTATCCTAATTTTATAGAGCTAGTTATAATACTTGATGATCTGTGCTTTGAGACAGACATTTTTAACCGTTACTGAATTACCAAACTTCTGAAGGCAGGAAAATGTCAATCATATATTGAGCTTTAAACTTCTGCTAAAAAGTACCAAAAAGACATTAAAGTTGCCCATTCAGAATTAAATTGGAAAGTCCCTGATTTAGGTTTCACTAAGTCTATCAAGGGTTGGTGAGTTATACTGTTGTCACACTGTATTTCATATACTTGCTGTCAGTTGCACTCCTTATAATGGCTCTAGGCTTGCAAACACGTTACAAAAAGAATTAAGCAACTGTACCTATCCTCCCAAAAGCCTCAAGTGCTGTCTTCACAAGCTTTTCACCATCTTCCACCGAATCTATAAGAAAAAAAGTATGAATTTCCAAGTAAAATGACCTGGGTATACTGCAATTCCAGGATATTAACAACTAATTCCATGGAGCTAAGAAAAATAAATTGTGTACAACCCAAAATAAAATAAACTCAAATTCAGCAAATATCTCCATGTAGCCTAAAGCAAATCCCTTACAGTAAGTCCTGCAATGGCAAACATTGTGGCATTTAGAAAAACAAGAAACAAAACAAGTAAGAATCACCCATTCCCATTTTGCCTCTGACAACTGCAGATGGACAGTTTCTTAGTATTTAAATGTTAAGAAAGCATACGAAAGAATAGGGCATTACTAGACAAGTATTAATTTAAAAAATCAATTTATGCACTTGCTTTTACCATCTCTGTCTCCCTACTCCACATTACATTACACCTATTTAATTTATATGTATGGTATTGACAACTTGGCAGTAGTCCCTTATTAAGCAGCATCAACCGCTCATGCAACAGGTCCACTATTCCTATAGATAAAGCATTACAGTAGTCTGGAAAAATAACATACCATAGTTGGGTACTGCTTTGCCTCCTTTTGCTCTGATTTCATTGACAACTTTGTCAGCAGCTGAGGAGCTCTTGCCATATCCCTTGAAATCACCTCCAAGATCATTCACTGTGCATCACAAAGAAATTAATATTCAATTGTTAAGACTCAGACTTCATGGTCTCTCCTTATGTTATTATCAAGCTGGGAATTATAAGGAGTATTAACAAAACCTGCTGCATCTGGATCCTATTGAGAATCTCAGAAGATTACAGAAGAACAGTAAGTCACATTATTATTTTTTAAAATAAGTAGTATAACATACAGTATCTTTTTTTTTAAATAACATGGAGAACAATATCTTTTTTCCTCTCTCCATCATGCATTCAACTTGCCTGTCCTGCCCAGGCTACCTCTAATTGTGTTATTGTAGTTCAGAGATTAAGATCAAAATTACATACCAATCACAGGTGATTAATGCTGGTCTCTTGTCAAACTGCTATAGCTACTGTATGAACTGTAAACAAGACTGAGAAAACTTTGTTCCTGTTTAATAGAGTAGCTAAAAACATTACTAGTAAACTTCACTACAGAACAGATCAAGAAGTCTGAACAAAGGGAGAAGAGCCTGCTCTGGAGCTTCAGATCCTGCTCATGCGGGATAAGAGGACCACCTGACACAGAGAACTGCTGTGTTTCCAGATTGCTCTCTGTACTGGGGCACGCATCATTAATGGTAGCTGCACTGCATCATCACCACAGCTTGCTGCATTGCTGTATTTGCATGTCCCACAGTTTCATGGAATTTACATGGGGAACCAAGCCACCCCCCAAAGAAATCCATACACACATTATATTTGGACAAAGAATTCCAAAAACTGTTAAAAAGTATGTTTAAATGGGTGCAAAATGAAACTGTAAGAAAGCCAGAATTGACTGTGGCTTTACAAGCAACATTGGTGTTTTGCTAAACAGTCTTCTGCTACAGTGAATTCCATAGCCTTCTAACTTTTTTAAATCCTCAGTAAACCAGCCATAGTGAAATCCACAAAATATGCATGATATTCTTGCTGGTCCTTTTTTTTTTTTTTTTTCTTTTTCTTTTTTTTTTAAACTCTTCATGTAAAGAGGAATACAGCTTGCAGGACACATGACATAATCGTTCTCTATTACTCGGACCAAGGTCTCATCTGAAATCCTATATTCAACTGTGTGTAACACTTCGAGTGCAGTGTAAGAGCACTGCAGAAAATCCATATGCGTAAATGAAAATGCCAAAGCCCAGAAGAAGGGAGCCATGTAAATAACGAGGGCGGGGGGGAAAGAAACCAGCAATAAAGCAAACCAAAACCAAGAACTGCCTGGCTTGAAGCAGGAAGAGTTAAGACAGAACATGATGACATGCTCAAGTACATTAACGGACTGATGCAAAAAAGAAAGCAGAAAAAATCTCCAAGCTAAATAGATCAATATCTAATAGTTCGAATATGCAGCTAGCACAATTCAAGTGAGGCATGAGGGAAAGTTTCCAAGTTTAGTGAAGCATTAGAATAGGCAACACCAGCAGACTGCTCAGTCTGCAACATCAAAGGTCTTTAACAAAGCATTAAAGAAAAGCGAGTCAGGAACAGCACTAAGATTCCTAATCTGTTCTGGGAAAGAAGAGTGGGCAATTTAGCGGTAAACATTTATACAAAAACGTTCAGTTAGTCTTGTTAAGACATTACAACTCTCTACCAAAGACACGCTTATATATGTTTATCCTTCACTTCAATAATAATTAGCTGACAAAAGCTTAACTAAATATTTGGGAAAATTTCCAGAGACAGCAAAGCACCTTAGGCTGAGTGCAGGCACTAACAGAGTTGAAGCACAAATGAGTACACAAGAAAGAACATAGCTATTCTACACTTTGAAAATTATTAAATAACTCCACGAGTCTGACAGTCATTAAAAAAAAAAAAACCAAAACCAATGGATAAATAACATTATTTTAAGCTTAAGATTCACGTCACATAATTTCCAGTTGAAAACATCCAGTAGAAAAGAGCCAGAGACTGTAGCAGTTGTCACAGAGCAGTTATGGTCTGAACCATAGAGAAGAATTCCTCTAAGTCTATGAGTACATTATTAGCAAGCAGGGCAGAGCAGCAGAAGCAAATCTGTAGTGTGAAACAGTTGGTGCTGAGGACCTGACATCTACAGTACATGCTTTTTAAAAAATAAACCAGCTTATTTCTTGCTGTAGTCTGGTGCCAAAAACCAAACAGACATTTGGAACAATTTAGGTGCACTGCTAAATTGCATCTTCCAGTTTGGTTTTCAAAGGAACTCCACTCATGCACTTCAGTATCATTTCACAAAGCAAACAAAAATACATACAGATACAAATCAGGAGAGATGCTTCAAAAGCGTGACTCTAATCTAAACCAAAACAGTGACACAGAAGAGCCCTCGGGTAGACCGAAATGGAAGAAACGATATAGTATGGGCAAAATACAGGCTGCAAAACAAAAACAAAGCATGCCCCTCCTCCTTCTTTCAACTTTTTCTATTGAGGAGCATGAAAGAGACAAAGCATGACGAAAAAGGTGGTAGCGTTTGGGTCGTAAGAAAAGGGAGACTTCCACTCGGGTCACGCTGGTCATTCTACCCACGCTGAGAGCAACCCATCCAGAGAAGAGTACACATAGGGGAGGCATGGGACCGGACAGAAAAAGCACCCATGTCAGGACCCACCAGTATTCCTCCAACTAGAGTATCTGATCACAAGACAGCTTCATTTCCATAACTGAAAAAATGAACTTGTTTTAAAGAGACAAGATATAAGCCTCATATCTGCTTTAGTTAATTAAAAAAAAAAAAAAAAAAAAATCTTTACACCAGTAACTCTCAACTTTTTGAAGTCAGAATCATAAGAAAGCAAGAGTAAGAAAAATAAATACAAGCATGCAGAGGTAATTGCAAAGCACTACTATAAGAGGTGAAGTGAGGTGCAGTTTCCAAAGGGAAAGAGAAGCTTCCGTTACACACAGTCGATTCTTAACTTACTGATTTAACTATTGTGCAATAAGGCTGTCAGTAAAGGAGTATGAGCTCTGGTCAGGCAATATAACACATTTTCTTTCAGATTGTCCTGGGAAGTCAGAACACCACTAGCTACACAGAATCAATATAATTAAACATTTGGGCTGCTTTAAAGATCTAATTTTTGTTAAACAGGAACTCGAAATGAAGTATGCAGGTTCCTAGTAAATAAGGTAAGTATCAAATGTGGCAACTGGCTGAAAAAAAAAACTATGTTTTTTTGAATTATCACACACAGACTTCTCACATTTAATAACAAATAACAACAAACTATTTTTATGAAGTTTTGCAAAATGAGATTGGAATTTTTATTAGAAAGCTACTAAAAATCAGTGAGCAAGTTCTTGTCCATAAACTGTTTAAACATTTAACCTTGAAACCATCAACCATACCTGTACAAATTAATTCACAGGCAGTCAAACGGCAACACCAACTGCCAGAAAAGATAACTTAACCTTCAGAATTAGCTTGTGATACAGCATTTTGCCCTATTAAATATTCCCTGAAGGAGGTTCAAGCAAATGACAATGAAACTATCAGAAATCCTTTACAGTGAGCTATTTGGCACTGTCATTGAGACCAGATGGCTCATCTGTGCAGTGCACTGCAGAAAGAAACAATGCAGTGCACTTCCAGAACATTCTGTGTTTTCTGGGGGCTACTGACACTGCCTTACCTTCCAATAACGTCTTTCCTGGGAGAAGATACTAGAAGACATATATTCACGTTTCCACACAGTCATAATTAAAAGTTTCAGAACAGTATTCACCTAAGACAACGCCCTCTCTGGCCACAACTCACAGTAAAGATTGGTACGCATGGATGAAAGGCAGGTCCGAGAAATGATCTGATCCAAATTGGCTTTCCAGCAAAGATAAGCCCTTGGACAAACTTGGGCAACTTGTTCCATAAGAAAACAAAGCTTGGAAGCAAAATTTAAATAGCAAAAGATAAGACAGAAAACCATTAAATAACAAAGGTTACAGTGAAAAAGGGTATGGACAGTTGAATGCAAGCCATGTGAAAAGGCAAAGGTTATTCTCTAGATCAAGTTAGTTAACATAAAACTTACCAACTACTGAAGCTCCTCTTTCGGCAAAAGCCAGAGCATATGCTCTGCCCAAACCTAGTTTAAAAAAACAAAAGTTACAAAAAAAAAAAAGTCAATTTGTCTCCTGGATCATATAAGAGTAAAAGCTACACAAAAATTAATTGCATGAAATAAAATGCACCAATCAACACAACCATCTTGAAGGTTCAAAGTAAAACACTGGTCCCCACAGGAGTTAGAAGTTTCATGTAAGTTTAAAACATAAAAGTAAACAAACAGATAAATTGTCAACCAGCCTCCGACCAAAAAAAAAACCAAAAACCCCCATCCTTACTCTTCGTTATTGCACTCAACAGAACCATCAGTGAAAGCTGTCTACCTCTGAGCTTGCGATAGAAAAACATATTTGTAAGGCAGAAAGTTTAAAGTCTTGATGTGATCTTGAAGGAGGGGATCTTTCAAGTTAATTAATTACATTCTAAGTGAATAAGATACTTCCCTGGTTAAAATTAGTCTTTAAGATGTGAGGAAGAAACTGGACAATATTTAACTGTGACTGAAGATGTACTGACAAAACCCCTCCAATTATTTGGATACAAAGGAATCACCTTAACACCACAGTTAACCAGATGCATCCATAGGTTCCCTATCATAACAGGGGACTCTGATTTTCACCTCACATACAAAGGCTAGATTCTTGCACCTTTACTCTGGCTTAGATACTAGGTATGTTATCAATTAGTTATTTGTTATGACAAATTATTTACAGATGTCTTATCCACTGTGCCAGTCAAAAGTTATTTAAATCAATGATAATGATCCTTTTTTTCATTCCAAAAGAGACTAGAGATTTGAATGCATAAAAGGTGATCAGTCAGAAAAAAGTTTCTCAGAGTGCAACAGTACCTCTCTGCCCCTCACCAGAATAGTGAAAGCCAGCTCTTAAGGGAAAAAATGGGGGCGGGGGGCAGTCAGAACTGTTTAGACTGTTTTGAAACACACTAATCTCACACCAACAAATTGGAATCTCCCCTAAGGCTCCTACGAGCCTCTTCAATTGAGAGTATCACATGCGAGATGCATATATATCCACTGCCTGATGTAACCCAAGTCCAAGAAAACTTTTTTTTGGTTTCGAAAAGCCACACAACTGAGAAGCACACAAAATGCTGACCATGTTATATGGTATGGTATTCCTAATTGGCAAGCAAGGACTGAATGCTTAAAAATCAAAACTAATCTTAGGAAAAAAAAAAGCTTTAATTGCATAAACAATGACAATACTGCATGACAGTCAGAAACAATACTTCACAAGGGAATTGCCCAAAATAAAAAGAACCTACTGCATTTTTAGTTGCCTGTATATGTGAAACCAGGTCTCACTTTGAAAAGAATTAGTGAACCTTTAAAAGGATAAAATAGATAAATACCCAGCTCTGATCTGCTCTCTGGCATCCAATTCAAAAATCGTAGTTGACAAACAATGCTATTAGCAGTACAGTCTAACTACAGCGCTGTAAACTAAATAAAAGCAAAAGAAGAAGTTTTGCCTGAAGTTAACAGGACTTCCCTTTACCTTGGCTGAAATACAATCAATCACTTATGAAAAAACTATCGTGAACTGAAACATCCAAGGACAGTTTTCTCTGTTAACAAACCATTTTCAAGCAGCCTAATACTACAAGGGTCACTGTACCACACTTATGACAAGCAATTTATGCTCCATGCAGTGCTTTTTAGCAGCTTCGTTATTGCCAAAGTGTCTTTGTTTTGCAGTTACCTAAGGTCTTCACCTGTTCTTTAGTAAGACTTGTACAGGGAGAAGCCCATGAATACAGGTCTGATAAAAGCTGGAAAGCATCATACAAAGATCTGGCTTCGATTATTCTGAAGTTTGTCACCTTCAGGTGACATGAGTGGACTGTTCAGTGCTTTTCACAAAATCTCATATTCCTGGTCCTTCTCCACAAGACATCACATAATCTAGGCCCCCAAAACGACTCCTCTCGCTATGTGCAGCTCCACAAAGAAAGAGCAAAACTACACAGTGTGAAGGCAGACCCTTCTTAGCAGATGGCAGAAGAGGCTCCTGCAGCAGCTCATCACAACTACAGACTTTGCCTCTCTCTCATCCACACTTACAGTTCATCTCTTCGCTGGAAATACCAGAGTAAGCAAAAGTCAAAGCACGCATTCAGAGGAATAAGAAACAAAAAAACAGAAGGGAAAAAAAAAAAAACCAAACAACCCAACCCAAAACCACACCACACCACAGCAAAAAACACAAAAACGCTTCCTGGCAAAACCAAGCATTCCACTGCAGAACCACCCCTGGAGAGGCCACCAACAGCACAGGCCAGCCCCGCTGCCGAAGCAAATCCCGCGCCGCCCTCCCCGCGGGGCCGCCGCCCGGGAGGGGGTCAGGGCAGCAGCGCAGGGCTCAGGCTGCTTTCGGCGGCAGCGCCGGGCCCTGCCAAGGCCCTTCCGGGCCCGCGCCGTGCCACAGCGCGCGGGTCACAGGCGCCAGCCGCTGGGCCCAAGGCAGAACTGGCAGGGATCAGGACACCAACACAGTAGGCGGAGCGGGAGGGACACCCGTGACTGACCGCCGCGAAGCACCGCGTCCTCCCGTGCGTTCAAAGACCCGAAAGCTCGCCAGTTTTGTGCTGATTTCCAACAGTCCCGGGGCTCGGACCAAACCGCAGCAGCCCCACAGCCCCGCACGGGACAGGGCGGTCACCCCCGCACAGCCCTGGCACTGGCGCGGCAGCCCCGGCGGGGAGGGCCGGCACCTGACAGAGCCGTCACGGCCCGGCCTCCCCCGCGGGGGGCGCCCTCCCCGCACGCCTCTCTCTTCTGCGGAGAGAAACGCCGTTTGTACCGAGCGAATCCCTGAAGACGCCCCCGGCGGGCATGGGCACACCTGTCAGGGCGGCGGGGCGCCCGCCTCGCCCGGCGTCCCGCGGCGGCGGCAAGCCCCGCCACGCACCACGGACGAAACCCCCGCCACGCCGCAGCCTGGGCGGAAAGGGGACAGCGCTGCTCACCTCCTCCGGCGCCGGTCACCAGCACCACCCGCCCGTCAAACCTGAGCCCCGCCGCCATGTCGCTGCGCCGCTCCGCGCCGGACCGCTCTGCGCGCCGCGGCGGGCCCCGCTGCCAGGTCGCGGCGCGGCGGGGCGGTGCGGGGGACAGCACTGCGCATGCGCCGCCGCCCCCTGGGAACTGTAGTGTGGGCCGCACGCCCGGCAGAGGGAGGTCGGGGGCGGCTCCCTGCGGGCCGCGGCCCTGCCGGCTGGCCGTGCTCCAGGGCCACGGCAGGCGGGGCAAGCCGCGAGCGGGGCAGAGGGCTGCCCAGGGGCGAGCTGCTTGTAACGGGCGCATCTTCACAGGTGTCTTTGGAGGCCGCAGCTGGGTAGGATGGATTTTAAGATCGGGCTGATCGAGATGATGCCACCGTTTAAAGTTAATCTTTATTTACTTCTTTTATATTAATCTTATGCTTTATGTTGCGTTATTTTTTGCTTTGTTTACTATTTCCCAATCCAAATCACTGCTTCCAGCCCTTGCTCCCTTGCTTGTGGGAGTTCTTTCGGTTGCACAATTAATGGGAAATATACTGCCCTTTCCCCCTCCCCCTGCCTCCAGCAGATTTCGCTCCTCCGGGTGTGGGAGGCTGTTGTGGGCGCCGGTGCCCAGGCGCTGCCGGGGGGCTGCAGGGCCCTCTGTGAGGAGGGGCTGGGGTGCCCCGTGCCAGGCGCAGCCGGTTCCGGCAGAGCCAGCGGACCCGCCGCAGGGCAGGGCTCAGCCCCGCGGTCGAGGTGGTGGAGCCTCTGTGAGAACGTATTTAAGAAAGCATAAAAAACACTGCATGGCGGTTGTGGGAGAGAAGAGTGAGAAAACTGTGAGAACCAGCCCTGCAGACACCATGGGTGGTGAAGAAGGAGGGGTGGGAGGTGCTCCAGGCAGCATCATTTACGATGTAATTGTATTGGAGTTGCATAGGGCTGCTGCTCTTGGTCTCAGGAGTAGATCTAGTTAGGATTCGTTCTCCATTTCATCAACACTAGCTCAATCAGGATGTCCCCAGATATACCCATCTCAATCCTCGGGATCTGTTCCTGCTATCAACCTCTGAATTTGGACAACACCAGGGTTTTTTTTTTGCTTGGGTAAACATAATCTTGATCTTCTGTTCTAGTAAACACGTCAGCTCTCTCTCGCATTATAATTCTGCCTTTAAGCATTGGACCTCTAATTGACTCTCAGAATTATCCTTTTCCACCTGCCTAAAATACTTGTACTCGTCCTACCTTTGCATCAAGCAGGCACCCAGTATGGCACACATGGTCCCTTCGCCTCTGCCATCTCACTTGTTTCCCCAGCATTTCGCTACCCTTTCCACAACAACCTCGGGTTCACACCACTTCTCCCTCACCCATTCCATTCCTAAGGGAGAAGGGTCACAAACATGCCTCCATAACAATCCCTCCATTGACAGCCCTGCTCGCTGCGCCAGTTATAAATGTCATGGAGATACACTAAAACTTACCCACCGAAGGATAAACTTAAATAACTTTATTTTACAAAAGAGCCAAAAACACAAAAAAATACCCAATGAGAAACAGGAATAAGCTGAAATCTATCAACCCACCAATAACATTTAACACATAAAAGGTTCAGCTTGTCAGTCGGGGTATTATTACTACACATCTACACAGAAGAACGATGGTCCAAAGTGCGCACACACAGACACACCGACTCACTCACTCACTCACAAAGGTGAACTCTCTCCCTCTCCTGGGTACCCAAAAGGTAGAATTGCTTGCCTGGGGCAGGGGCAAGAGCTCACTCAAGGATATATCCAGAAGAAATCACTCATCCAAAAGTAGGTGAGGGCACTCAATCCAGGAACTTTCCTCAGGTGCCGTCCCAACCGAAGGGGAGAGGCTTCAAACACAGGTCCACTGCTCCAAGAACACCACTCCAGGGGGGTCTCTGGCATCACCCCATTTATACCCTGGGTCAGATCTGAGCTGTGGTCATGATCCAGAAGCTTCTCTGAAGCAAGGTGCCTTGCTGGCTGCGAACCCTCTCTGCTGGCTGAGGGGTCCCCCCTCTCCCTCCCCTACCAGGGGGTGTACCTGCCTGGGGGCATGACAAAGCACAAAAGGTGCAAAAATGAGGCACCAAAAGCCAGCGATTCCAGTGGCAAAAGCCCCAATGTTCAGAGAAGGGGGGGGGGGGGGGTCGGAGTGTACCTGCCACAGGTGCTCAGGCAGCAGAGGATGGTGTAAGGAGTGCCCCGAATTCAGAGCAGCAGACTAGCCTATTTTGTTGGGGAAATCATCTACATACTCACTCTGCACAGATCAACTTTGATTCATGATTAACCTTTCTTTTATAGTTTGTAAAGTTTGGATTATTTCTGGAACTAGTAGAAAGAAAAATTGGTTTTGCTGCAGATTATCTCATTGGCTGTAGTGCTTTACTGTCTACCCTAAGGAGCGGTGATAGTTACCCAAGTGATAGCTGTTTGGAGACTTCCAAACTAGAAGAAATTAGCATATATGACCTCAAGTAGCCTTTAATATTCACTTCTTTAGAACTATTAGGAATAGAGATGTATTGCCTGTGATTTTATTACATGCAGTTCAGTCTGAACAGAGGAATTGCATTAAATACTATGCTTGAAATTTACAGTTTGGACACTAGAGGGATCATTGTGCTACAGTAAAACTGATTTAAATATCTACATTTACAGGTACCACGCCACAAATGATGAAATTATTCTTCGACAAACCTAAAAAAAGCCTATGCGAAGATCAAGTCAAAGCGATGCTGCTTTTAACACACACTGGTTTACTTGGCCAATAGATTCACTGGTGTGTTGGTCTTCTTCTGGCTGTATAGGCACGTGTTGTGCATGCACTGGGAACTACAAATAAATCGTTCTGGAGGCAGGTAAAGGAACACAGGACAGATAAATAATCTACAAAAAAATCACTAGTTTTAAGTATGGGAAATATTGTTGAATGTGCACAGAAATAACTCCTTGCACTGGATGTGTGTTTGTCTGGCACTGTATTAATCAGCACAAAATAACCACACAACTAATTACACTTCCAAATTACTTCATTTGAGTGCAGCTCAACACAAGAGCAAGTTTCCCACAGTGAGAGGCCCGGTGCAGCTGTCAGCGTATTGCAGAGAGGACATCCTTGATAGGTATTTGTCTGCACTATGCTCGGCAGCAGCAGGAAGCTGCTTCCCGGGAGGGCAGAGATGTGAGTCAGTTTGTGATTGCTCTTCCTGAGGAAGTGACAGGTTGAGCTCCTAACCGCCTGTGAGCTTTAGTTCTGCCTCAACACTCCATATTTTGTTTATTGTTGCTAGAGGGTGGGATTGGACTCCTGGAGAAGAGAGGGAAGTCTTCAGGACAAGAGCTGCTTCGAATGCTGCCTGGCTGGCCCTGCAACGTGACCGTGACTCATGGGGTACCTTTACAGGTACAGGGCACAGAAGAGAGCCTTGTCCTGATGCAGCATGTAGCCAGTATGCTATTTGCAGAGTGTTATGTAGCCTTATTTGCTCCCACATGTTTCTTAGTGGGGCTGTGGGCTTGTTTCTGTCTGTCTTGTTTCTGTACTGTCCCATAAGTTTAGGATGTAATTGTTAGGGTAGGGGATTCCATGCATTAGATGATCCAAGGAAAGGACTCTACTCTTTAATTTGCCTGGAAGCTAGTGGCTACATGCCCCAGGTAAGATCAGATCCTGAGATATTTCTTCAAAGGCATTTGTTCTTTAGGTAGCTAACAATCAGGCCTTGTTAACAAGTCAGGATCTTTTATAGCTTCCTCATTTTGGTGCATAGACTGGGATTACAATCAGCAAAGAGCTCACACTTCAAAACAATAAAATTTGAGTTTCCTCAAAAGAATTATTTTCTGGAGAACACAACAGAAAGTGCACTGGAGAGAAAGTATGTCACTTTTATATTTATGTTTTTAAAGTGAAACCTGTGTGTATTAAAAAGATCCACAGTACAAAGTATAACTCAGAATGGAAAAGGGTTTGATGGGTACCCTTAAGAGTCAGAAGTGGTTTGTTCCAAAAGTCACACAGCTATCAGAAAATGTTTGCATCTGTCTGAAACAAAGTATGAGGGCAAAACGCTACCACTGTTAATCAAAGCGGGGTGACATTAGGTGGAAACTTGAATGCCGTAGGTGTCAAGCCACAAATCAAGAACAGGGGTCAAACTGAGTTTTTAATGAGTGAGCCATAGTGGGAGATTAATAGCAGCATATCCAGATTCCAAACTCAGTGAGACAGGGTTTAAAGTGGTTGAAACTGGTAATGAAATAAGTGAGTCAAAAAGGAAGACCAAATCTACTTTGTTTTGTCTCTTTGTGAACAGTGTGAGCTAACATGCATTTATCATTAACTCTTTTATTGACATAGCAGGCTTTTTACACCAGGAAAAAATTGCCCCAAACCCCAAGCAGTACTCTGTAATACTGAGTATGATTGTGGGTTTTTTCTGTTATGCTTCAATGTCTAGAGCAGGTAAGTTCTTTTATAAACCGTCAATTTTCATGCGGTGTACTAAAACAAATCTGGTACATGTTCTACAGTCATTCTTTCAAGTAAGACCTTAGATAGTTGGGGGTTTTTTGGCTTTGTCTCTTTTATAAACTTTGGGTTGCATGTGTTGTGGCTACTGCAGGAGTCTTAATCCCACTGAAAATGTTTTCTACCATCTGTTGCTATAGATGGTGGGCACCTTTGAACCTTTTATTCAGGAGTAATAAAAGATTTAACTGACTTGCTTTTAATCTCTATTTTTTAATATTGCTAGAAGATCTGTTTGGATCATAAACCTCATTTTCAAACCCTTTTTATTTGCTTTCTAAATAGTTTTGCTCATGGAGATTTGTGGAGGCCTATGCACTGGGAACAAAGATTTCTCTACAAACATGAGTGAAGGGGGCAACAGGGTGTTTCTTGTCATGAGCAGCGACTAGATATTGAATTCATGTTAAAAACTGTGGCACCCTTCACTGAACATTACAGAAGGATGGCCTACAAGAGATGGTACTTCCCCACAGCCTTAGGGCTATAGAAGTCTCCGGGGTTTTGAAGACAGGCTTTCTGCTGTGACCAAATAGGCCTCACCTGTGGCCAGGTCTTCATCCCCATTTCCTGTCTCTCTGCAGCCATCCTCTGGCTGCCAGTGCTGGGAGGTCACTGAGAGGTCTCAGCCCTGAGCTGGTCACAGATGTTCATCTCCTGTAAACCAAGTGTATGGCCCAGCTCACCCTACTAATTACTGTCTCAGTAAAAGCGGTTAGAGAAAACTACTTATTTTGATTAGGTATACAATTTTATGTGATAGAAACCCCCACTAAGGCATTCCTCATAGCTAGCATATAGTGTTTCTTTTGATACCTTTCACCCACAGGAACAGCAAATAGTACTATTCCCATTCTAACTTGCATTCTCTTGAGTTCTGTTTTTCATTTGGTTGTTTTGTTTCTTTTCTTTCTGTGAGCCTATAGCGGTTAGTGAGTGGGGTTTTTCTTGCCATTGAATCTATTGTCACCCTCAGAACTCGAAAAACAGCTTTCCTGATGTGACGTTGAGGAGCTGCCTACTGTGTAGCTAAGAGTGCATATATTCTTATGATCTAACTGCAAATGTAAATGCAAACATTTTATAGCTCTTGTCAACAACCCAGATCACAGGAGGTCTTATGTCCCTATTTTGGCAAGAAATGTTAATTTTGGCATTTGTTGCACATACCACTCAATTAACTGGAAAATGCACGCTGGGGGCACCAGCAGAGCGCTATGTAAGCTTTCCATTTGATTCTGTCAGGGACTCGTGGTTTAAGGGAGACCGAAGCCCTGGGTCAGTCAGGGCTCGGTGGACTGCTGAGCTCATATGTAATAACACATCAGTAGAACAAACTCATCAAGCAGAAACTAGTTGCTTGTGCACATCTACAGCTTTGAAAATACATATTGTGGAAAGACGTTAGGGAGGTGCCAGCAAAAGGTTATGGTGTTCCTCCCGTAACACAACCACCCTATTTCATCCTAAACAATTCTTCATGAAAAATCCATTAACTTGGTCTCCTTGAAGGAAAAAAAAAAAAAAAAAGGAGAGTGAAAACCATATGGACTAAAATAAAATAAGAGGCAAAAAGACTAGCAAAAACCATATGTCACATTCTGTGGAAATCAGGTGGCACTACTGCCACGTTACGGGTAAATAGAATCTACAGATGAGCTGAATCTTTACTGAGTAAATGGAACACTTGAAATGCCTCCTGAGAAAACTGATTCAGTGCAGTTGCTTCCTGAGTAATGGCCATATTGAGCTTTAGAACGGCCAAAAATTCCAAGAGGTTCTGCTCTTGGAGTAAATCCAGGCAGCTTCTTTAGTAATCGGAAAATATGCACAAAAGATAAGCTACTTTTAAACTGTGCCTCCTGAAATGGCCTCTTCTCTCAAGCTGCCACCAAGTACATCCTAGAGTTCTTAATCCCACTGTTGTTACAGAAGTTTCTCTGTGCACAACAGCACATGTATATTCATACCCCCCAGATAAACAGCAGACTTCCAGTTGTCTCTCAGAAATACCCACTCCACCAGCTTCCATCTCAACTGCCCCAAAAATGCAAATGAAAGCCAACCACCATGGGTTCAGACTGACTACATTCTGTGGTGAAAATTCCTCCCTAACCTGCAGCAAAGAGCAATTTTAGTCAAGAATACATGAAGCAGGGAATAGCCCACTGACTGAGAAGCAAGATGGATGGATGGAGAACAGCCAGTCAGCTAAGTTACAACATGAACACCTTTTTCTTTGGTAGCTTGTACTCCTCTGCAGCACTTGCTTTGCACATCAGGAATGAGGTGGGGGGTCAGAATTCCCCAGTCAGGCAGGGTTCTTCCAGCTCCAAACTGTAGCAAAGACTAGTTTTCATCGATACTGTTTTGTAAAGGGCCTCCTTCCCTGTTTCCATATTTTGTAGCATGAGTTTCTCAGTTCTAGTTTTGGGGTAAACAGTAGATTGCAGTGTCATAGGATACTGGAACTGTAACCTTAAACATACTGTCTTACTTAGCCAAAGTCAAAAGCCTACGCTTACGGTAGGCAGTAGACCATATCACAGTGAAGATGGCAAAGCAAACTTAATGAGATCTTTGTCTGATCACAGCCCTTTCTCCCAGAAAAGTGCTGAGCTTTCCTTTCCACTGTTCCCTAATAGTGTCTCGTATGATGGCACAGCAAATGTACCTTTGGGAGTGTCCATACCATTGAAATCAAGTTAAGCAGCCTATAACTGAGGTAGATTTTCAGGTGGGCAAAGAGTCTCACTTTAGTTCCAAGGATGAGATCATTTTGCTATTGCTGAATTATCAAGATCCTTGAGATATAGAACCAGCTTTCTTGAAAGAAACAGCTGATCTGTTATGCCCCAGGACTAATGCACTTACTCCCCCCCGGCTTGAAGTACCGCCTCAGTCTGGTTTATTTCTGCAGTCTCTTAGCAGGCCTCACAGATGATACACAGTCTTGACTCTCTACAAAATAAAACTGAACCCCAAACAAACAAAGCAAAAAGCCACAGTATCTCAAGCCCAGAGAACTCAGTTCAGCAAACTGAAAGCATAAGCTAAGGGCTTCTGGAATGGGGAAGGGCTCTCCTTTCTTGTCACAGGAACCCTTAATTAACAGTAGTCTATCAACAGTCAGGGGATTTTCCCCCTTAAGGGACCCAAGCCAAGCCCAGCTACTGAAATAGATTCCTCCAATGCAAGGAGACTAAATTCTCCTCACGAAACACAAATTTTTGACACTGTTCCATAGTGGAGTAGAACTGGTGCATTGCCCTTCCCGTGCTAGAAAAGAAGGGTTGGTGTTATATGGGTCCTACTTGGGCTGATATATTCCACCTACACCATCATACTCTCCATATTAAAAAAACCTCACACAAATTAAATGTGGCAATATTTTTCATCTACTATTAGCTGTGGCTTCGCCAAAACAATGAATGGTATGTGAATTCTGAAAAATGTAATTCAAAATGTCCCACAAAGGGTGTTGCTAATGAAGAGCTCTAAATCTCCACGTTTAAAGACCAGTGGGGCTGACACTCTGAAAAGCTGCCAGCAGGAACTGGAGAACAAGTGGGTGAAAAAGCCAACAGTTTTCTCTTGGAACAACCTGCATTTGTCAAAACCTTCAGAATTATATCCATGAAGAAGTTTCTTTATAGGACACAAAACACCTACTGACTGAAGAAAAAAATAATGTATCTAAGAAGTTTCTTTCTAGATATGATGCGCAAGGCTAACTTCTGTTTTGTTTCAGCTCATATTTATGTGCATTAATAAAAGTACATTTAAAACCCAAATATTTAATACAAACTGAAGTAGGAATGAATTTGTCATTAAGCCAATGTGAAGGATTATTTTAAAGTCCAGTGTTAGGATTTTTAGAGTAGAAAGTAGAAGGTCTTATGTGTGATGGTAAAAGTAATTTATAACTAAATCACAGTAACTGTAGGAAGCTCCACCTTTGTCCTCCACCTACCACACCAAGAGTTTCCCACAGGGGAGAACAACAAATAGCAAACAGGTTTCGGTTGCTTGGGAAAGTTGGGCAAGTAACGTACCTCCTTAATTCCATTATTCTTAATTGTTATAGTCTGCTTCTTTGCTTGATAGTGTGTAATTATGGGACATCCCAAAGCTATGAGCTGCCTCTTTCCAATTTGCTCCTTAATAGAAAGAAATGCCATAAGGCATGTTTCTCCAGAAACTGGTGGAGTGGTAGTAAGTAGAAATTTTCAGATTGTTAGGGGATATACTTCAGCTCCTGTATTCCCCAAACTCACAAGAAAAAGTGGGTATTGATTTAGGAATGTCCTATCTGTAAATACCAGCTTTAAAAATTGAAACTAGACTGCTAAATATAAAATTGAGTACTAAGAAAAGAGCTGTCACTTCAGCAATTTATTGTCTAAACATTAAAGAAATCTTTATTTGTGATGTAGACCAAGTCTACTGTAACAGAGAGAGCTCCAAGACAGCCCATAAGGAGATACTACTCCTTTATTTTCAGAGGGAAAATAAAACACATGGTAATCTAAAATATAAACTATAGATTTGAATGTCAAAGCTGCAACATAATTTCAGCTGCAGTATGCAAACTTCAACGCCAATAGATTAATAATTTGGTATGGATTAGTTTTTTAGGACTTCTTTCTCCATAAGAACAAATGCAAGTTTGGTTTGTTTTTGTTGTTGGGGTTTTTTTCCCGTTTGTTTTGATTTTTTTTTTTTCCTAACAAATTGGAAATAACTACTACCTTACTTAGTCTTCCTGAGTAATAGCCACGGTGTGGTTTTGGGTAGCTGTATTTTTTTTTAGATAGATAGGAGAATTTCCTCTCCCAAAGGAAGTTTCATTTATGTGCAAATCATAAAAATATTATGGGCCTTTTCTGGTCAACTACAATCTCCTTTGACGGTTGTTTTATCCAGAGCACAGATGTTTGCCACTTGACCATGAATGTTGGCTGACCTGCCCAAATCTCAATGAAAAACAGTTGTAACAAGAAGGCTTCTCTGCAAATGATTATGCAAACGGAAGTCTTCATTTCACGTTCATGCTTAAGTACACCCTCTGTAATGCATTCAAAAGCAACTTTTTTTTTTTTTTTCCTTAAAGCTCAGAAATACATGTATGGAAATCACAGCTAAAAGCTTATTATACTGATGAGGGTATAGATTATATCCAAAACAGTATTAACAGCTAAATCAAGATGTAGATTATTCTTTCAGATTTCAAATTACATTGCAAAAACCCCCAGGAAATGGGTGTTTAGCTCTGTTTTTTTCATTAAGTGACATGTGTAACGTATTCTTTCTACTGTTCTCCTTAGACGCACACACGATGTAATATAATCTTGGGGCAAAAATGGTAGGGAAGGAATAGACCTGTGTGAAGAGTAGTTCTGCTGTTGGGAAAGGCAGGGAAAGCACGTAAGGCCAAAGGAAACCTATGGTATCAGGTCACCAGACGGTGAACACTCACCATTCTTTCCCCCATCCCACCAGGGGGAGGGAGGGAGCGGCTGTGTGGGGCTTAGTTGCCGGCTGGGGCTAAACCACGACATCATCTAAGCCAGTACAATGTGTAACTTACCCGTCCTCCTCCTAACACTGTTATCTTTGACAATGACAGACTTACGAGTAGTGTGGAATCGTCTCTGCTAAACCCTGAGAACAAGCATGCTCTGGTCCTTTGAAGGGTAACACGCAGAATTCCAGTTTACCTTTAAATAGCCACATTATAGCTGTTATAGATACCACAAAGGGCTGGAAAGCAACTGAAGCTAACTGGCATCAAAACCAGTTTGCTACTTACTTGGCACAATGCAATCTTCTTAGGGAGAGATGCGAGAATGCAATTGGCCAGCTCCTCATTCCTTTATTTTACAGGAATTTGCTTTATGGGTGGGGTTAAATCTTTTTTTAGAAGACACATGATTTGGTACTTTCCTAAAGGAAAAAAAAACCCACACCAGTTGCTGAAAGCTTCCAGACTCCTGATAATCTCTGTACCTTCTAAATAAAGATAAATTTCAAGAGAGCTTAAGTACAAGAATAAGGCTTGTAACTTACCCAATTGTGGCTTTGTGTTTGTCTATGTGTACAGACAAATGCATCCAAACATAATTAAGGGGTGGCCAAAAGCTCCAGTGAATCTCTTTTAAGGGGGCACACACAAAATGGCTGTGATAACATCCCTGTATCTTGTTTTCTTTGTATGGCTGAGATCACAGCTGTTTGACGTGTCTTGCAAAAGGTACCCAAGGTCTGACTTACCACTTTTTCAGCCCCTCTAGAAGGCTATAACATTAGTTTTAACCTCCACAACTTCACCAACATATGTTTGGATGGGATTAGGCACTACATATTAACTAAACATTAAAAGGACATAAAAATATGAAACACCTACGGTACTGAGATTTAAAAGCCTATTGTAAAATGAATTCATGATGATTGGATTTTAATATATTAATAATTTTTACCCAATTAAAAGACAGTGTTGCATCAGTTTCACAGCACAGTATAATGGCATTATCCTACCCATAATTAAACAGTAGTACCATAACCTTTTTTAAACTTTTAAGTATGTCAAGTTTCTGCTAGAGGATTGATGCTTTAGTATGACAGGAAGTGCATTACAAGGAAAACTGCTGTTTATTTCTGAATTTTGATAATTAAAGCCACTATTTATGTATGCTGCAGGAAAAATAATTTAACTGCAAAATTATACAGCTTCAGTGCTATATTGTGTTATTTATGAAGGTAGGTCTGGAAATCCAGTACAATTGTTTTCTTTCATCATTACAGAAGTCACTTATTTGTAATTGAAAATTAATGCCAGACAAGAACTATTGTTACAGCACCTCAGAAGAGCATAACTAGACCGTGAGCTAAATATAACTCTCCTAGTTGTCAGTTTTTATGCTTATAATCAAAACTCCATGAGCAATTTTCACTTTTTCTAAGAAGTGTGTGGCCAGATAATGCAACCGAGTAAGAAGTTACTGTGTTACTGAAAATAACCATAGTTTGACTACAATATAGCTCATATATGTGTAAGTACGTGTTTGTTAACAACGTACAAAGACCAACTTTTGTCCCAGAGAAAATTCAGCTTTGAGCAGTCAAAATATTCTGGGTCATGGATGAAGAAAATCTTCTCTGGTTTACACAGCACATGCGTATATTGTGCCCGGTTCTAAACGAGGTACTGTCCTGTCCTCCTTTCAGTAGCTGTTACTGTTCATTATAAACTATGCTATTCTGGAGAATCAGAACATAATTCTGAAATAGGATTTGTAAAGAAAACAGTTTCAATTTCTAGAAGTCAAGTTCCTTTCTATTCTCACCTGAGAGAGAAGAATTGGGAAAGAAAACAAATAGCGCTCTCCTACGCGAGAAAAGAAACAGGTGGAGCAAATATATCAGAAACTATAATCTTTACAGTTTGTGGGATTTTCCTCGTGACGTTCGTTCCTATACATGACTTGTGATGGACGAAAATACAATGTATTTACTGTTTAAATAAAACATGGGAAGGGATCTTAAATTATATTCCTTCAGGTGTCAGGCTAATAATCTATTTCTTGGCAAATGCTGGTGCACTGTTCTTACATCAGTTCCTTGTTGTTCCAGCATAGTAGTACATTAATCTTCTGTCTCTGCTAGGCACTAGTGGCTTGTCTAAAATGAGTTTAGATTTTGAACACACATTTCTGTCACATTTCTGGCACCTTTCTGGCAATATTCAGAGCCTAGTGAGCAAACAAACATGAATAAAATTGAATTTTCTTTCTTAAAAAATCACAAGTAATGCTGAAGCCATATGTCAGAGGCTGTGATGCTTTTGTTGCTGGCACAGGACAAGTTTGCTCTTTATAATTTAAAATACAGCAAGGGAAAAAAAAGGCATGAAAAGTTCAGAGTGCAAATATTCTTTGGTTTACTTATTACAACAAAAGGACATAGCGATCAGCAACAACACGGGCAATTAAATAAACAGCGAATTCTCTATATGCTTTCTAACAAAAAGTCTTCAGATGTCTGAAATGTATTAACTTCATGCTTTTAAGTACATTACAGTGTCTACAAAGTCACATTTTTTTATCCCCAAAGGCAAGGCAGGAAGATGAAGGAGAAAAAGGAAGAAATGTAGGAGGGCAGAAAGGAAGAAAAAAAAAAAACCTTATTCAAGATTCGCTTTTCTATTTGTTAAATAGTATATAATGCAATGACAAAAACTAATTTATGTTTCTAGTTTCACTGTACACAAAGCAAATAGGTTTGGAATTTATTTTCAGATGATTAAGTTTTCTAAATTCACATCATCATACACAGCAGGCTAGTGTATAAAATATACCGACTCATACCATTTCAAGAGAATTATGACCTGTTAGCAGGGTTCTAAATATATTAGGGCATTGCACAGGTAAGTCACTGTGTTTAACTTATCTTAGGCAGACCTAAAATCATGTACCGCAAGTACACGGGGAATACTCTTCCCCAGTTAGGCTATTTTACTGTAGCTTATTCCTCAAATAATCCCCATATAATCAAAGGAAGCAAGCATCTGTGAAGGTCTATAAGGATGTATACTTGGCAGCCTTGCAGACAGTAAGTTTTCACCATTGAGCTGGAGATGAACAAGCCTGTTAAGACTCTATGTGACAGTATCACTGTTATTATTTAAAACTGAATGATTCATAAGGGCAACACTAGGAAGCTGTGATCTGTGTGGAGAGCATAAAATACTATAAATGAATTGAATATATATTTTAAGAGAAATCAAAGAAATGATACAGTGTACCATCACCCTCATAGCCTGTTACTAACTTTACTGGACTCTGATAGTTTAAAACTTATTCTGTAAAATTCATAGAAAGATTTGGATTGTCTGACAGCATATTTTTTTTTGTCTATCCATCTTGCAAGACTTACTTTGCTCGGACAGTTCTGTTTTACTGTTTTTATCCAGCTGTTTCTGTAGGCAAAGCACTGTAAAAAGTCATGTGCAGTCTTTCTTCCAGATGGACTGCTCATAATAACAAATCAATTTAATAAAAATATTTTGGAAATCTTGTCATAATGTAAAAAACCTTTCTGCATGCTCCCTTATTCCTTCATAAATCAACAGTGTTACATCTACAAATAATGCATCGGCAGTCAACCTTAACACAAGCGCTTATATGTTCCCCTCATCTAGCATTTTGTTGACACCATCACAAAGTTTCTGCAAATGAAGTTTATAAGGTCCAAAGGGATTGTACAAGGCAGCCAAAAATTCACAATCAGAGAAATGATCAAACACATTGTTGACACGTCCATGTGACTTTGCAGTTAGGTGACGCTGAATGATTTCATGAAGTAGCTCTCTACAATCGTTTAACAGTTTGGACAGAAAATTCCTGTCGAAGGTATAATCCACCTGATGGAAACTGACCACGGTCTTAGCCAGCTGATGAACTTTCTTCTTGAATTTCTCCATCAACGCTATTTCATCCTGATTAAACTGGTTGTTCCTGTAGAGAATTGCCAATTTGAGGACTATTTTAATGAGGTTTTTGATGATTTTCTCTGCTTCCTTTTTGTTTTGTGTATATTCTTTTGTCACTCTGTAGAGCTCATCTAGAACATCACTGCTTGTATCATCGATCAAAGTAGTTGCTATAGATTTGGACACCATTTTTCCAAGGATCTTTTTCTGGGCCTGAATGGCCAGACTTTTGGAGTTGAAGACATCCGTGGCCACTAGAGGGGAGAAAAAAAGTATGCAGTCAATACTTTGTAACAGACATACTATGGGCAGCAAGTTGAGGAACATTTCCACGCCCATTCATTCCTACTAGTCCTGCTAACTGCCACAAAAATAATGCAAACTTATGTATATAGTTGCAAAAAACCCCATCTTTTCAATCCCTAAAACTGTTGTCTTTAGTTTTACATTCTTTTAGGCTGTTTTACTTTTCAGAAAACACAAAATAAGATAGAACTTGCTCAAAAATGGTTTAAAATATCTCTCCATGTATGGGTTGATGGGATTTCAAATTGAGGCAATAAACCTGCCCTATTTGACCAAATGAGTCATGTGTCTGATTCGATTCTCATATTCATAATGAAATCTGAAACCATGACTATCCTAATGTCATGACAATTACCACTGCTTCTCAGTTAGAGGTAGTAATTCGGTGAACTGACTATTGTAAAACTTTTTCCAGCTTAGCATTTCAAATGGTCAGTGAATTCAGATCCCACACATGTACTATATTTTTATATATATTTATGTATATTAAAACCATAATACAAACAAAAATCCTTTCTCAGCAAACAATACTGAGATTGTCTGCGTGCAATCTGAAGGTGCTAGTTTTCAGAAGGAAAGCAAGTATAAATTAACACTTCTTTGTTCTATACTTAATGCAGAAATAGCCGGAAATGAACAGTCTAGGGATTGCCATAACAATTGCTAGCAAAACCTTATAAAGATATCCTTCTGTGATCAATAAAGTAGTACCTAGAAGAGATTTCCCCCTCCAAAACTATGCTTTCTTGCACCAGTATACCCAATGACTGGTTTGTAACTTCTTCAAACACTTAACTGCCCCAAGCCTTCTTTCAGAGACTTGTTTTGTGAAATGTTACTGCTCATGTTCTGTTGCCGGTGACAAGTATTTACAGCGCATTCCCCTTGCAGCACCTTCTCCACTAAGTCACATGTGAATTTATATTTCTAGGTTGAACAGTCTGGGGGATGGCTGCCTTTATACTGCAGCTTTCCTGGCACCTCAGACACTCTGAAGGAAAGCTTCATCTGTTTACATTTACTTCACATATGGAAGGTTTGCTTTGCAAATACAGGGTCTGCATACTGGTTTGTTTGTTTTTGGTTTTTGTTTTTTTTTTTTACTGAAAACAAACTCTGCAGATGCCAAACCGTAAGTCCCTGAATTTGGAAAAGGTTTCCTCTTAACTGTTTGTATTTGGGCAGCTGGGTGTGTTCAGACACAGGGTGCCTCTGGGGTTCCAGCAAATAGAAGGAACTTGTCTTTCAGGACACGTGAGACAAAAATCTGTATTTTTTCTTCTTGAGAAACTTAGTAACAAGCTTCTTTTTTGTCGTCTCGGAAACTTTCAAGCAGGTTTGTTTAAGACTTTCAGTGCAAACCTGTATTTTGTTTTGAAGCATGAAGTATTTGAGCACATTTTTAAAAATCTTTAGTACACGAGGACGCTTAAAAACCAAAGAATCCACTGTTAACAGTCTTGGGCAAAGCACTCAAGATCACAAGACAGAGATGTTTCTCAACCACAAAGATACAGGAAGACATTAAAGATGCTAAGCAGTCAACCTGAACTGAAAATATTTGATTCTTTTTTTTGGTGTGTTTTTAAATAAAAAACTGCAACTGTTACTGATAAAATAAAACTAATCGAAGTATTTACAAGGGTATCAAATACTAGAACTCAACACCCTATGCTTTACAAAGATCTGCAGACTAATGATAACTTTTTTCCTCCAAAACAGGAATATCAGTTGTTCTTTCATAACTGTTATTTCTTTAAATTTCCAGTTTACTAATTGCTCATGATGTTGTTTTTCTGAACTCCACAAAGATATATATATGTTCATACTAATAGCAGTCTCTGTTTCAAAATATATTCCATAAATTTGCAGAGAAACCCAAGACCTCCCACCCCCCCAATCCAATATATACATATTTTAAAATGTTCTATTCCATGATGCTGGAGGTATTCTTAGAAAATGCTCACTATATCACACACAGCATCCTCCACTGTAACTGAACAGAAATCCATACAACCTGCCTCCAGCAAGTCACACAAACACTCAGGTATGGTTCTAACAATTTACACATAACAACTGCAACGTATCAGTTTCAAGAATCTGAGAACATGGCAGTTTTCTGAAATTTTTACAGCTTTTCAACAAAAAAACCCTTACATTACATAATTTAACGTTTAACAAAGTGGAGCTCAATGTGTAATTTCCATGGTTAAACAAAACAGGAATCGCTTACTTACAAGAGGTGTTAAGCTCTTAATGACACTTCTCTAAAAACTAAGTTCTGGGACTACCCAGCACAGCCTATTTTCTATCTACTTCGCAATACACCAGAAGTCAGCCTCATTTCCCGGTGCTATTACCTGTGTTCTAATTTAATTGCCAAGTATATAACTTCCATACTTCAATATTTCAGTCAATCCAAAAAGGAACTTGCAAACTCTTTGTATTTTATAATCAGAATTTTTCTTCATCACTGGTGGCAGAAAGACCTAAAATGTACTTTACAGGCTGTTGCTTAAATAAACTGAGTTTAAGCAGTAAGATTGTAGAGCTTCTTCAGATTGAACACACATACTTCCTTAAAAAACAGTAAAATTATTACTTACTTTTTCATCCAATGGAATTGGAATTGTTAATGCTGACAGGAGAAGAAGAGACAAAACACCCGAGGTGAAGACTGGCCTGAGGCTTATTTACCCCACTAAATCCAGGGCAGAGTTTATCATGTGCTTTGAAAGCCTGTCAGAAGCTACCACAGAGTGAACATGGGTTTTTCCCCCTCACCATAACAGCAGCTCTTCTCAGCTACCTTTCTCTTCTGCCTGCAGTGCTTCATTTTGCTTTGGCACCTCAGAATGCAAAAATACATCGCAGTGGTTTCACTTCCTTGAAAAGAGAGCTGAAAGGAAATTGCACTGCTGAGCAAGCAGCGCAACACCAATAGCCGTTACTGCTAACTGACAACTGGAACAATTAGCAGAAAGGGAGGGAGAAGAAAGGTCCTGTGACTCAAAAGGGCAAGGGACATGCCAAGAAGAGGTTAAAACATTAACCTGGTATCTGCAAATGCAGATACTCACGTGTATCATGTATCGGAGATGCTTGATTCACAGGTCACGGGGTGCCACCGGCTGCACACGTCACCAGCCCCCCATTCCCAACATGAGTACAGCTGAGCATCCCCTTTCAAACCTCTGACTAAATTTCAGATGCTTAAAAATATCCCTGTAAATCCACATTTTGACAACTAGTTAAAGCAGCCTCATTTTTTTTTTTTTTAGAGTTGATGGTATGTAGTCACATTTTAAGAGCGATTACAGATTTTAAGAGCTGGCCAGGATGTATAAACCTCTCACCACATGTACTGTATTGACAGGTCCCATCTTTGCACTTCAAACTGAAACAGTGCCATTTCTCTCGTGGCCTGCAATAGACTCAGAGTTTGGGCAGGCAATCCCACTAATTTTAAGAATCTTACAGATCGTTTTGCCTCATGACTGCTCTTCACAGCTCCTGTTTCTTTCCTGTGCACTTTATACTTCACTTTTCAAAAGCGTATCATCAAAAAATACCCTATTGAAATCGGTGGGATGTAATTTTCTGTACAATCTATACAAATAATCATCATTACGTTCAGTAGGGCTGCCCCTCCACAGAGGACAGCAGTCCAAGGGGAAAGGCTCTCAGAGGAACTCCTGCCTGCGTTACTTTGAAATTCACAGGGTCTTAGGGATGATGGGGACACCTGCAAAGTTTTTATATATGTGACTCAGAGGAGCAAACAAGTTGCTAGAGACTGCCTCCTGTGAAAGTTGGGAGCTCATTAATTACGAAACTTCTTAATTTTTGCAACCAACAATATGTGTGTTTAACATTAGTATTTTGTGTGCTAAAGTCAAAAAATATTGGACACGTAGCATTCTCGCTCTGTCTTCCCCAAAATATTTTACTTTACACAGGTTTTCTTTAAAACCGTGGTGAAAGTATAAACTTTCAGTGAAAATTTAGAATTGTGGGTTAATAAGCTCTCAGGAGACTGGTACAAAAGTACAAGAAGGCTACTACTTATGGCTGCGATGCTGACTTTTCCCTGACGTGGAAGCTAGCTCACCTCCCTCTGTACTGCGGCAAATGCCTATTACCAGATACCCTATTTCTCAACTCCATTTAAACTAAGAAAAAACAAAAAGTAGAATTAAAAAAAATTTTTTAAAAAGTAGAAAAAAAAATTGAATCAGATTATTTAACTTCTTAAATCAAGGCAGGATGTTTTTTCCACAAGATAACCGTCAATGGTAGATTCAACATCACTTGCAGTTGAGTGTATTCAAGCTCATGTATGTTGCAATGAATACTCGAGTCAATCAGTATTTTTAAGCTTGCTGCAATAAAGAAGGACCAGAAAAAAGCAACCAGTAAAAACTTCCAGTAAACCATGTTAAATTCCATGGGCAAATCAAGAGCTGAGCTTTCTGACATGAGCTGCATTTCTAGCATACGTACTCAGTGTGCTGATACAACAGTCCCGGCAGAACAGAAAACGTGACTGTGAAGCCATTAATAACAACGCTGCTGCGAGAGACCCAGTTCTCATTTTAGTGATTGGTATAACTCGTACTGCACTAGTACGCGGTGAGCATGAGGTGCAAAAATGACACAAAGAACACTTACACAGGATTAGGAGGAAAGAGACAGCACCGACTGAGCACTTCAGGCAGCATTTAAAAGACTGTATCACATAGCTTTGAGAAATATGGCAACTGATTTCCTGCCAGGCATCCTGTGTGGACAACTGCATTTCACTCTGTACAGACTGCGGGTGAGAGCTACAGCTAAAAGCCCGCGCATGCCATACGAACTGCATGTTCAGTCAGACTCCCACAGCATTGTGAGACAGCATCGTTTCCCTTGAGGGAGGCAACCTGAAATCAGGTGGGAGTGACAGTGCTAAGCTCTCCAAGAGTACGTGACCATGAGTCCTGCACCTCCAAAATCATGAGAACACCTAGATATCGAGAGATAAAGAAATTACTGAATTTCTACTTTTTCTTGTGCCTTCTGCTTTCTGGGTCTTTACAGGGCTACCCTTATTTTCAGGAATGATGAAGGCCAGAAACATTAAAAAAATAAATACTCTGGGGCGTATAAATATATGACTTCATGTATAAACACATGACTTCAGTAAGGTAAAGCTCCAAGGGTGATAAACTGCAAGAGCTAGCATCAGTGAACGAACAAGTCCTGAAGTACAGAACAGGCAGAAAGAGTCATAAACCTGTTACCAGGGCTGTAAAAATTTTCACAATGTACTTATTACATGATGATAAGATTAAAAAATGAGCGGTAGGACACAGACCATGAATTCTTCAGATATGAATACGGTAAACTGATTTTTCTAGCTGCCGCCATGATTTATAGCTTCTTCTTAATAACCGTCTGAGGGAGTGAGTCATGGTTTCAAAGAATGTTTTTTGGTGCTGTGGTTTGTTTTTTTTGTTTGTTTTTTTTTTTTAAACAGAAGAGCCAGTGTTTTGATTCTTATCTAAGTGCTTCAAAGTTTCCAGGGTGAAAGGTGTGTTAAATTTAAACTTTTTAAAAGCACAGGTAGAGTCCTTACAATGTAGAAATCATTCCAGAAATACAGCAGTTCACAGATGGCCACTTCAGCATATTGGCTAGTCTGTGCATTCACAAGCGTTTGATCACTTGTTGGCTTTTCAAAAGCTGGTGAGAACTGAAGCTTGTACCAGCCATGCAAGACCAGACAGCGCTCTGACAGCTTTCACTCTTCAACCTCAGACACTGGGACAGCAACTTCTAAGCTGGCTGATGGCAGGGGTGAGAAGAGAACAGGGCAGCCACAGATTTTATTGAGAAAAGGACTGCAACAGGGCAGACTGCTTGGATAAGCACCATCAGGCAATGGAAAAACCAGAGCGCAAATGGCTAAGTGCAGAAGGAGGGACGGGGGGAAAAAGAAAAAAACAACCCAACAAAAAACAAGGGCCCTACACAGCTCTTATTTCTTCCAGGTACCTCTCTACCGTTTTGATTCAGGTACAGAAGGTCCTTATTTGAGAAGCAAGTATTTTATTTGGCACCTTGTTTCTCAAAAGGGAGACTTATATATGAATATCACTTTTAACTAGAAAACAGTTTAAACTGAAATGTTCAATACATACAAAGCATTAGTTCATAAAGGTACATAACCTTTGCCTACCGTTCTCTTAATAGGTACAGTAAATTGTACTAAATTTTCGTTCACCATAATCTTCACCAACTGAGCATACTGTGAGAATTTTAATTAGTCAAGCAATGCATACTAATTTTAACATTCACACTGGAAGACCTTCAAAAATAAAAATACCCAATCTGAAGCCAAGCCTAATGCACAGCAAATATTGCATGAGCAGGCTTACTGGATTTGGAAGTCAGCTCTGAGGCTGCAAGTCACTCTGAAGCAACAATTAATCAAGGAATTGGAAAAAAATCTGGCTAATCAAGCATTTTTTTAAATATTCAGTCTGTCTAATCTGTATACTCATACTGAAAGTGGGCATACATTCAGCAGCAGGAACATGGAAAAGATAGAAAAGCTAGCAAACACCATTGGGAACGCCTTTTTTTTTACTCAATAAAGTGCTGAAGAAGACATTGTCAGTAGGTTTGCCAAATGCATGCGATATTGTAATATGCTTCCTGACTTTGCTATTTAATTCTAGCCTCAGTGTATTAAAATGTCCAAAATCTGACCAGCAGCAAAAGACAACCCACTTTTTAGCTGCAAGAACAAAACCAAACCATGAAAACACAGAAAACAAAGTGCTTTTTTTGATCAAGAGGAGAGAAGAATTGCCAAAAAAAGTACCTGGAGGTTAAGGCTCAGTAGTGTGGCAAGGAAAGATGCTATTTCCAACAGGAATGCATGTGCAGAGTATTGCAGTCCCATGAGAGCAATCTGTGCCAACAAGTTATTCTGGTTTTACATGCCTGTGCTTCCCACTGCCGCCCTGTGCATCACACGATACACATACTGTAGCTGATTTAGAAATTTTAAAAAGCCGCCTTAAAACCTCTTTTTCCTACAGCTTCTGTATGTATTTTAACTAACAGCACAGCTTTAATACGGAAAAAAAAATCAGATTAATTTCTGATGACTGCTCTTAGAGAAGCATATTTTAAAATATGTTGGACATTAAACAGAGAAAACGACACTCACAGAGAGCAGGGTCATGAACTTCATTTGGTATTTCACTCCTTTTCCACCATTTGTTATCCTTGCTGGAACGTAACAACAGGTGCTGTGGTATTAAATATGCAGCCTGTGTATTTCAGCTGTTGGCCATTTCAGGGCTACATCAAGTTCCTCTATAACTACCAGGTGCCCATGCACGCTCAACAGTAATACCACCCAAATCTTTTCCTAGGAAATAAAGTGTATCTTAGGTCATTCCTTCCGATCAAGCAAATGCAATGCAGATACTGTGGTTTTTTTGGCCAGCCTTAGAAACACGTAATGAACCACAGCAAGGCAACAGTGCCAAGCTCCCTAACCCAAGTGGCACTTCCAATAAAGTAATCCGGCCATTACATCTGAATGTTTTACCAGAAGTTAAAGTTTAAAAAGAGGTATCTAATTGCTCTTACAACCATCCCTGAAAAAGGAATGTCTTCTCACAAAAAACACTTAGCACAGGACCTAGAGTATCAACAGAAGAGCTTCTGGCTTGAATGCAGAAGGAAAAGCACAGAGACCAGCACCCCTGCAGAACTTTTAATGCATTGGAGACTTAAATTTGACATGGGGGCGGGGTGGAGGGGGAAGGTAAGAGGAAGTTTAAGATAACGCGTGGCAAAAATACAACAAACTGGAAGGTCGAGACAAGATGGCAATCTGGCATGACAGGAACAGGGAACTCAAATTCAAGGACAAAGTAGCAACCTGGCTGTCAAAATGCAAAGGGCGTATCTTTTGAGTAGTATGTAAAGAAAGCCACAGGAGAGGCTTCAGAGAGTTCAGATGATAGAAAGGTTTGTGAGTGATGTTAAAACGGCTTTGAAAGTAGTTAATACTGCTTTTCCTGTATTTCTAGTTCTGGTTCTCTGTTCTTCTCAACAGTGATCCATACACTACCCTGTTTCTTGCAGACAGGACTGGAGTCCCTTGGTATCTCTCTTTGAGTGTAATGTTGAGAAGGCTGGATTGCTAGCTTGCACTTTGTTTATATTTATTACTCTTGTATCTTCCACTGGTTGCCCTCAGAAACTAAATGACACCTGCCCCACAAACACAAAATTTCATTTCTGTCTTTCCTTTGAAAGAAATTTCTGAGGCACTTAAGATTGACACAGCTACAGGCCAGATGCTGAAAAAAACAGTAGTGAGGGCACTCAGTTCTCAAGTGTCTGGTTAGTTCATCCTTTTTTCCAGTATCAACATTGAAATGAAGATTATAAACCACAAGGAAATAAGTCACCTAAGAATTTTACTTATCAAATACTGTCTGTTCTTTAGGCCGGGAACACTACTGATGCCCTTCATCTCTCTGGAGTTTTTATTTTTTCCTACCTGTTTTCCTGTTTTATAGCACAAAGGTTGAGTTTTCTGGCATTAAATGCATGGCTGTACATACAATACATGCTTTGCCTACTCTTCCTGTAATTATGGAAGACCACACCTAGTAGCCACAGTGGTCGTTTCCACTGCCGCTGCTAACATGCATTTCCCTTACTTTCGTCTTCTACAAGGAGCAAAATAAACCAACCCCTCAGTTTTAACTTTTCCTATCAATATTTAGTAGCCATATCCTGCTCCCTCTTTATCCATACTAGGAAGGCTCTGCAGAGGGACCTGGACAGGTTGGATTGATGGGCTGAGATCAGGTGTAAGAGGTTCCTGCACTTTGGTCACAACCCCATGCAACGCTACAGGCTTGGGGAAGAGTGGCTGGAGAGCTGCCCAGCAGAGAAGGCCCTGGAGGTGCTGGCTGACAGCCGACTGAACATGAGCCAGCAGCACCCAGGTGGCCAAGACGGCCAACAGCATCCTGGCTTGCATCAGCAACAGTGTGGCCAGCAGGAGCAGGGAGGTAGGTGATCGTGCCCCTGTACTCAGCACTGGTGAGGCCACACCTTGAATATTGTGTCCAGTTTTGGGCCCCTCACTACAAGGACACTGAGGTGCTGGAGCATGTCCAGAGAAGGGCAATGAAGCTGGCGAAGGGTCTGGAGAGCAGGTCTTATGAGGAGAGGTTGAGGGAACAGGGGTTGTTTAGCCTGGAGAAGAGGAGGCTGAGGGGAGACCTTATCCCTCTCTACAGCTGCCTGAAAGGAGGTTGTAGCAAGGTGGGTGTTGGTCTCTTCTCCCAGGTCACTAGCGATAGAATGAGAGGAAATGGCTTCAAGTTGCACCAGAGGTGGTTTAGATAGGTTATTAGGAAAAATTTCTTCACTGAAAGAGTGGTCAGGCATTGGAACAGGCTGCCTCAAGAGGTGGTGGAGTCACCGTCCCTGGAGGTATCTAAAAGATGTGTAGATGTGGCACTTCGGGACATGGTTTAGGAGACATGGTAGTATTGGGTTGACGGTTGGACTTGGTGATCCCAGAGGTCTCTTCCAACCTTAATGATTCTATGATACCACTACCAGGACTTTTGTCCAAACTTCCAGCCATGAAATAATGGTTGAGAGTATTTTGTCTCCTTCATTCCCTCACTCCCTTGCTGTCAGTTCAGAACAGGCTCTCCAAGACCCAAATGCACAGTCTATCTTTTGGAGGCTTTGATTTGACCCCTGTTTGTTTCCACTTGGTTTGCTTTATTCCTGGCATCTCCAATTCAAAACCAATGCTCAAAACATATGAAAAGGTGTGCAAAGTATTTCTACACATAACACTTACTGGGGAAAAAACCCCCTCCTTGAAAAATATTTGACTTATCAGCACCTGAACTCTCAAGCATAAACTAAGACTGTCAAGACACAGGTCCACCTCCCCATTCATCTTAAGAGTTTGTTTTTGCTTTCATCAATGTCTTTAAATATAGTAAAATATAAAGCGTAAGAGAAAAATTCTGTCTGTAAAACTGTTAGCTACTTGTTCTTCTGTAAAATTAAATCTTCTGGTTAAACATCATGTGTGTGACATTGTCATTTCTTTTATGTCAGGAAGCAGTATTATTTGGATACAGAACTTTGATACCTAGTAAAGCACTAACAATCCTATTTGTACATGTTGCGACTGTATTTACTGACTAAAACTAGACAGTTTCCAGAGGTCCCTTTCAGCTGGAAGCAAGGACAAGACTGTGAGCTTGGTGATGACATCTTATCAGAGATGTAGACACCAGAGTCAAATTTTATTCTTAGCTCTTCCTGAAGTATCCACTATTTCTGTTCACAGCTGCACAAATTCATGATTCATTGATTCAAGTTCTTCATTAGTTTCTGAAGTAAAGTCTAAAGTCACTATCTCTCAGTGAATATTTTGAATATAAATGTTTTCAAGTGAACAGAAACATTCATTAATTTTCTCTTTTCCAAGTAGGAAAAAAACAGTCCTTGGAATCAGTAGCTGAAATACTCACCAGTGTCATTTACTTGCTTTTTCTAATATTAAACCAAAATTTTCTTCTTTCTATAAATAAAACTATCTTTGTAGACTAGTTTGGTAAAGTGGACTTAGTAAAAGCAAAAAACAGATGTCATGAAAGCTTTAAAACAAGGTAATTTCTCCATTTTTCAAAGTCAGACTTTCCTTGATGAAGTTAATTAAGTGGAAGCTTGCACATGCACTGATTCAGTGCTTTATTAATTTCTGTATAAAGTGAAATAGAAACATTCTGGGATCAAGACTTGAGGGTATCACATTCTTAGAGGTCCACTGAAATCACAGGTTAGCTACCAAAGCCTTAGAGAAACCTGCAAGTACTGACCTTCAAAGGTACATAAAATACACCCTAGAATATGTCCCTGGATTTCAAATTACACACCTTTCAAGGATAAAGGCTCTCAAATAAACGAAAGCCAACTCCCACTTTACTGCAATTTATTCTCATTACTGTAAATTGCAGCAGGAACAGGACTCTCTGCAGACACCCCAACATTTGTATATTGTATGTTAAACTGAAATGTAGGTTTCCCCTACTGCTATGCAAAAAAAGGTCTTTGATCTTTCATTACTAATCTGCATAGTTACAAATAGCTACAAATATCAATACTGAATTCAGCGAAAGGTAGGGAAAAATAAATTAGTTTATACTAGTTTATAGTATAAATGACATTGCTTCTGCTGAAACAGATCTATGGTAAAGACTTTTGGATCCCAGGTTCCCCAGACTGAATTCACCACCCCATGCAGAGGTGTGGGCTCTCTGCTTCTCATTGCTAGCCAGTCAAGCACTAGAAATGAACCACAAAACAGAGTTGTGACAGGGAATCATCTGATGAAACTGAATCAAACCACACCCCAACCCAGGCAGGGAATCCTATGAAGAAAACAAAATTTATGAGAAAACATCCCTAAAGGATGAATGTAGAATGAAACTCTCAAAGGCACGTTTCCCAGTTTCTCTCCTCCTCACTCAAAGCAAGACTGTGCCCAGATGACACCAGATTTAAGGCTTGTGCTTTTGCTGATGTTATGGTAAAAAAACCAAGTTGCTGGCAGTCGCATTTGCATTGCTAATGCCACAGCATACCCTGTTCAGCAGCCACAATGAAGATGCATCCACAGAAGAAAAGAGTACACCTACCATTAAAGAACAGAACTAACTCAGCAAATCTACTGATGCAGACAGAAAATATGAAAATCTCTAATTTTCAGATTTCCCATAGTACAAAATAAAAAGTTAATGTCAATATGTATAAGACTAATGTTCAGATTGGTGCTGTTAATGCAGAAACAGTCAGTGTAAGCACTCAGATTTCTTACAAAGTCATATGCAGCAACTGTTACTACTAACAGTAATTCTACTGGATACCACTGGATCCATGAAGTGTACCTAATAAGCAAACATGAAAAATTAATCCTTAAACATGAAAGAAAAAGTAATTTTGGCTTTAAAGCCATTGTGAAATAGATGAAACTATTTTTAGCCTTCTACTTCTTTTATTGAGTATGATGTATGGAAAAAGAAAAACAGAAGTTGTTTTGTAAAGTAGCATAAAAATCAGTAGCTCTTTCACACCTCTTTTTGAAATGCTCTCCTCTTTCCACTTTTTGTAATCTGATTTTAACAAAAAAAATCAGTCCAGAAGGCTGAAATAATACCTGCAATATAGTTTTAATTTGCTTATTACCCAAATATGTTTACAGAGATGCTAAATGTCTGAGGAAAGAGTGGGGAGGGAAAGCAACTGGCTTCTCAGAAAGCAGTATTTAAGAACCCTTATGAAACTGTCACATTTAACAGAAGGCTTGACCAAATTATAAATCCTTACTGATGAAATGAATGATATGTGCTTTTGAATAAAAGTTACAAATTGCAATTAATATTTGAGTCCTACATATTCCTTGTTATCCCTGGGACATGTACTACAAAATACTCATTCTTAGAAGCCATTCATTGAGCCTTTTGCTTTACTTGGAAATAATACTGGTAAAAAATACAGCCTTTCCGAATGTAGGTACAGGGCCCTTCCCTTACCCAGATACTTCTTTTGGTTCTCCAGAGATTCACTGACTTTTGCTCTCCAATCTCCAACCCACCTCATTTATGACAGCACATGGTTTCCAAATTCCTCAAAGAAAATAACCTGAGGGTCTAAGAAGTGCTATAATATAGCAAATGCTGTCATCAATTGATAAATGGAAGGAAGAAAGGGAAACTAAACCTCCAGTTCAACAATCAGTTCTGTAAGATGGAAAAGACTGGTAGAATTTGAAAACGAAGCACTATCTTTCCGTATGTGGAGTACTGTGTGCAGTTTTGGGCTCCCCAGTATCTCTCCAAAAAAGAAGCTGACAAACTGAAGTCCAGCAGACAGCCACCAGGATGATTAGGGAGCTGGAGCACACGACACAGAGGACAGGCTGAGAGCGCTAGTTTTGTTCACCCTGAAGACTAATAGTGGACCTAACCAATATATCAAACTTGTTATTGAATAGTTACAGAGAAGACAGAGCCAGGCTCTTTTTCAGGATACACAGCAAAAGAGCAACGCAACACACAAGAGCAGCAGCAAGGGGAATTCTCATTAGGAATGACCACCTTCATAGCATCTAACTTTGAATTTGGATCCAACTTCAAAGCCAGCTCTGCTTCCAGAAGAAGGTTGTGCCCGATGACCTCCAGAAGTTCCCTGCAGCCTCAGTTAATCTATGACTTTCTCTATTGACCAGATAGCCATGGGACTGTATATTGCTTGAAATTAGATACATGAGTCTTGCAGTTTGCTATGGATTAAAAGATTGGATTACATAAGTATAATTATATTAACAGAATTTTCTCAAAACAACCCAGCATTCAACCCAACAATCGCAGCTAAATGATTAACCTGCTAAAAGTTTCAGTGATTCTCTGAAGTAGCCTACCAGGCTACACCTAGTGCTTGTCCCTTGGCCTCTGCTCAAATTACTACCTAGCTTCCTCATCTGCTCCAAGTGCACAAGGGAGAGATTCCTAAATACGTGGGGTACAAAGTGTTCTGCCGAAGACACCTACTCCATATGAACTTCCAAATGCAGTATACAACAAAAAAACACCAGTTCAACCTATTCAATTCCAAGCCTGTAGAAGAAACAATAGTGGCCACCTAATCCATTCACAGATAAGCTATCTCAAAGATTACCCGGATGTGGCCAGAAAAATAAAATCAACCACTCTTTCAGTTTTTGAGGAGTGAGATGCAGAGGTTGGAAAAGACCTTCAAGATCATATCAAGTCCAACCGTAAACCTAACACTGCCAGGTCCCTAAACCATGCCCCTAAGCGCCACATCTACACATCTCATCACTCAACTAGATGGGCAGCCTGTTCCAGTGCTTGACAACCCCTTCAGTGAAGAAATTTTTCCTTATATCCATTCTCATCCCCCCTGGTGCAACTTGAGGCTGTTTCCTCTCATCCTATCACTTGCTACTTGTGAGAAGAGACCCACTTCAGTCTGTAACTTAAAAGTTAACATGAAATGGCACTATCATCACCTGGTACGTGTTGCATTTATGTATGGATAACGCTTTGCTTGCTCAGTTTGGATCTTCGCATTCACTGTCATAAAAGCATAAAAGGTTCTAAACAAATGCTTGTTTTGGAGACAGTGGGATGAAGAATCATACATTACAGATTCACATCGATGTTTTGGATGGAGTAAGTGGCCTGTAGGAGCACAAGAGCAGGTAATTTGTTATCTAAATGAACATGATTATACCCTGGAACACTTTCACACAATGAGAGGTGACTGCAAAATGTCAAAGCAAATCCATGACTACTTACAGGAGGGAGTACTGACTTCTCAAAACAGCGAGTGCTCTGTCATTTTATAACCCTCGTGTCTCTGTTCTGAGCTCTAAAAGGAGCAAGACAGGTGAGCTCATTCCTCAGTAATCTCATTTGGATTAAAAAATGCTAATTGTGTCTAAAAAAGCTCCGAGCATTTGTAGGAATGCAGAAAGATCTCTCTCCCATGAAATGTGGTATTTAAAACTAAGTGTGATAAAGGTGCAATACAGTCTTTCACTGCTTCAGAGTTTGTAACACAATATCCATCATTTCATAGTCTATGTATTACATTCACCCTGATATCTGTTATTATTTTACTTCTCCTTTGAGACATTAGGTTTATCTCCTGTTGTTTTCTAAATATACAACATAAAACCTGTAGAACGAAGCTTAAGTTTTCTGAAGCGTTACATAAATTACTATTTCCTTCTATTGAAGAAATACTATGTAAGGAATCCATTAACAACACAGTAATTTTAACGAGTACTGGCATGTATTTAAAAAGGTATATTCATATTTTTAATATGACAGCATTAAGAACATTTCCTTCAGATCGCAGAAAGGAATTAAGTCAAATAACAGCCTGAAGCCATTTGTTACCTTCCTTGGTACATGACATGACACCATGCAGCACCAGATTGAAATTATGGCATGCCATTAAATGCTATAGTGTTTTTCCTGACTTTAACATGCTCTTTGTTTCATCCAGGGCAAAAGTAACTACAAGAAAACGTGCTGGGGTTATTTATATCATGACAGTTGTTGCAAAATGTAAATGCAGTACAGATCGATGCCATGCACACACACACACACACACACATTTACCACAGCATTGTGGTATACAGATGAATACAAAGATTGTTCTAATGTTACTAAGCAGCATGATGGGAGAAAAAAAAGAAACTAAACTGTTTCATGTTACCATTGTAATATGGACCATGCAGAGATCAAAGGCAGAAGCTGAAAAGCCCAGATACACTGCTACATACGCCAGCAATTATTACAAAATACAGTGAAGTAATGATTGTGTTCTAGCAATGCCTTTTTACTCCCAGTTCCTGCTAAAAATATAAGATTTGACTTGAGGTCAAAGGCTCCGCCTTTATTCAATTAATTGTAAAAAAGGAATTATTCAGGAGTTAGCCATTCAAAATTGACCTCGGTTTTGGGTTTCACTGTAACAATGGGTATAGTTCATTTTTACAGTAGTAAAACCTATGGTCTTTGATCTTGTTATGCAGATTTTAAAAACTACTCCATACTAACCCATTAAATCCACTTTTATAGACGTACCATTGTTCTTCAAATACTGCGATTCGCTTGTATAAAGTAGCTGGAAGTGAAGCATTGCTCACTTCAGCGTCAGATCATTGCAGAACATACATGATGTTCAATGTTGTGCCCTCAACCCTCCATTTCATTCAGGCTCATCTGCCAATACATGGTCCAAGAGTCATGTCTGGAAGCTGCAACTGAATTTCAGAGCTCCTTGTATACCCCTTCACTCATTCCTGGCCAGTGATGCTTCCCTAGCCACCTGAGCATCTCAGCTTTAAGGATATAGAAAAGTTTTGCCTTTGTTTACAAATAACATTAAAATAACTTTTCTTTTTTTCTGTAGCTTTCTCCTTCTTTCATTTTTTAGCATGTAGCAGATTAGCCACTATGCTTTCATTGCTAGCTTTGTCCTTGAAATGTGCAGAATCTGGTAAAATAACTGTTTTATAATCATCCAAATGTACCCTCTACCCCTTCCATAATTGGTCACAGACTTTTACCTACTAATTTCCTGGCTGGGCCTCATAATTTGTAGGTAAGTCAGAGAGTGACATTCAGTCTTCCACCTAAAGGAAAAACCACTTACCACCCCTCCTTTGGTAAACCACTTAAAAGATTATGTATCCTCAGTGTCAAAAGCATGAGCCCCAAATTCATTCTGAATTTGTGAAGCATCAATTTTCTTTATGCAAAAGCAGCTTCTTGATGAAACAGAACTAGTTAGGTGAGAGACTGATTATCTATTTTATGCCACATACACTGGACCACTATAAATCCACACGTATTTGATTATATTTTTGCAGTATTTTGATCAGTGATCTTTCATGCCCTATTCAATCAGACTAAGCAAAGTAGTGTAAAATCTGCAGTTCTACATATTCACCTGTTAATCCCAGTCTTTATTCACATACACACTAAACCCCCTTTTCTCATGCATCTTTGAAATTATTCCTTTACAAATGGGAGTATATTGCCAGGAATACATTTACAGACCAACTGAAAAACCTTCTCAGTGATATCTGTGCCTCATCTTCCCACAATGGCTACTGGTTTTATTTTCCATTCTAATCTATTAAATCACAGGGCAGCAAAACCCAAATATTTTCCCAGCTTAAAATAACTAACCAAAAAGCTACCCTCTCTTTCCTGTCTCAGCCACCTGCTCCAAATGCTTTTTTCCAGCATGAAGATCCTGGCATTTCAAATAGTTTCAAAAGAAATGGAGAGAACGGCAAAAATTATTTCAGAGAACATTAAGAATCTGAATCATCTTAAGAAGGTAGAAGGTGTCTTTAAACAAGAAAATTTACATTTCAAATATTGCCAGCTTGGTAAAATTGTCTGGAGCTTCCTGTATGTAAACCAGAGGATCTTTCATGCTGTGGCATGAATACTGATCTCTCCTACTGTAAATCTGAGGGATAATGCCCACATTGCCATATTCTGGTTCACATATTCTCTTTTTCAAACAGTTTCTATAGAGAAATATTTTTTTTTCAGTTCTGCTTTTCAATAAATCTGTCCTACAGAATCTTCTTGGAAAAAAAAAGACAAGCTGCCTTTTAGTTCATCTGTTCATTCAATGAGAAGAAAGAAGAAAAAGAAAACAGAAAGCATCATTGTAATTCTTATCAAAACATAGGCTATCATGCTTCATAACTAATGAGGTTCTATCAGCATTATTAGCATTAAGTTTGATTCAGTCCAAGTTGACTTCTCTGCAAATCAACAAAATAGTTTTTTATTCAAGTGAGCAAATGGAGGTCCTTGGTAATGTTTCTTCAAGTGGGGGAAGTTGTAGAGTATGAGGAGAAAACCATCTGAAATATTCCAAAAATTTCTTGTTTTCACAAAACACAAAATGCTTTGGTTGCCTTACTGCTTGCTTGTCGGTTGTGTTTTTCTAATATTTTTCTGAGCCATACTGGATCTCTGTAAGTTTGAGTCTCCTTAAGGACTATTTGTGTCATTTCTGTTCTAAGAAATCCAGTGTATAACCCCACTACCGCCCTGTTCCCTCTTCTGTATAAATGCTCTTTTGTATATAGGCACTTTCAGGAAATTGCCCTCCTCCTCCTTCGCTTGCTCCCTACTGTCCTACTCTGGCTTGCACCCCCTCCCAATCAACACTAGTGAATAACTGTATTTTTGTTGGATTGCTTCCAGCTCCTCCACACGTTCCACTCTAGAAGCAGTAAATGAAACCCTGTAGCTTTGGCACACTCCCCTGAGCTTTAACACATGCACACGCGTGCATGCACACGCATGCACGCACACTTATTCCGACAGGGAAGTAAAAGGCATCAAGCTTATTCCCAAAATAATGACCTTTCACTTCTCCCCCATGCAACTTCCTCTTTTGCTGAAAAATACAGTGCTTCCAAACCAAAAAATCTTCCTCTTTCGATATTCTACTACCAGTCTTTTGAAACACCGTTTCTTCCACTTATCTGTATTTCACGTGTGAGTAAATTACCACAGCTGAGACAGACAGACATCCCTCAGTGCCAACACTTCGGTCATTTCATATCCAGCAAAATCCGCAGGACTCTGGATGATTTTGCCAAGGTTTTTTCCCCTCCCCTTTGAATACCCGAAAGCTAAAGCAAGCAGAAACCCTCCTCCGTGCTCACAAAAGTGACACTGGCGAAACAAGCACGCACATTTCCTCTCCTGTGAAAGCAATTAAAAACCATACCTTCCTTGGGTTCATCAGCCTCCGAACTCATGGTGTCAGCGCAAGGCACTGGGGACCTGATAACAGCTGACGTGCGCACTGAGAAGCGGCCGCAAGTCAACTTCTCAAAAAAAAAAAAAAAAAGAGGGTGAAAAAAAAAAAAAAAAGAGAGAGAGGGCTGGGATTTTAAGGGGAAAAGTCTGTGAATTCAACAAATCACAGCTAAGCTACTTGAAAAGAATCCCGCCCCTTTCTCAGCTGCACACCAGCAACTGTCTGGAAAATCAGCACCTTCACAGAAACCCTCATTTTACTCTCCAGTAGTCACCGTTTATGCATTTTATTCTCCCCAGTCTGTAGGAAGGGTGGAGTTTCACTTGTTGCAGCTTGCCAACGTGGTATGAGAAAGCAAACAGGGGAGACCAAAAAAGCCCTGAGTGCAGAGCAGTGTGACTGCTGTAACTTACAATCACATTGGGGCTCTTTAAACTTGCAGGAAAATCTAATTTAAATCAATTATTTTTTAAGCCTAAATTGTACATTTCAACACTGGTTACTACTTGGAATTAATTCTGTAGCCTCTGTAATTACACTGATTAATACAGGATGACTAAATACATGTTTGAAGGATGAGAAGCAGCAGCTTTCTTTTAGGTAGTTTAAGCTAAATCATTATTTTTCTTTCACTCGTGCTCAGTGCCTGGTGCAGTCTACCCTGAGAAGAGCAATTCACCTTTCCTTCTTGAAAAAACTATCTGATTTCTTTGTGCTACATACTCCCCTGCCTCCTGGAAAAGATTATTATTTTAACTATTACACAACATTGTTTTACAGCACAGCAAGAGAGTTGGGTCCTTTGCAGCCACCCCCCAACTCACCATGCACCATACATCCCTTCAGAGCAAAATCGGGGAATTACTTTGAAGCCTATTTTCCGATTGGCACAGTCTCCACCAAAATCACCATCAAAAGAAAACATCTTTTCCTACTTATTCATTTAATATATTTTTAGCACAGCGAACAGGACAAAACACCAGTGGAAATGTGACTGCTCAGACAAAAGGAGAGTCATGATCTCTCAGAAGTCCTGATGGTGCTGGTAGCTATGACATGCAACCAAATTCCTACCTACCTTCCCCTCACAGGGTTAAATGCGTAGGCCGGAAGGGTTGTCAGGGTCTTCATGGAATTAGTGCTATTAACGGTTAGCAAGCATGTTACTGGAGTCAAGCAGAAATAAGTGTAATTCAAGATGAAGTCAGAAAGCACCCAACTGTCAGCTGCACAAAATTGGAGCACATAGGAAAAAAAATGAATAAAGCATTTCAGATTGTACCTTTCACATACAAGACCATCCTGCCTACTTACAGTCTTCCCATAAACTTTAATGAATACAGCTGAATGTTACAGAGTCAGGAAGGGCATTGCGGGTTCTTCAGCTATGGCAAAGTTGCTTTGAGGACCAAGGTAAATAATACTTCAGTATGTGAACAACTTTCATCCTATTTTGAGTGATTTTATTCAGATAAGTACTGTCCTTTGCCATGTACTTCTCCATGCCTAAGACAGACAGATCACATTTTAGTTAAAGGCTCTTGGTGACACTGGCAATTTTTTATTTTGCAATACGTACAACTCCTTGGGTCCCTTAAGGACATTCCTCAAGAAGCTAGCTACCTTCTACAGGCCTCATCGTCTCCTGCAGCGTGGCAAAGCACAGCAGCTGCCTCCTTCAAAGCACAGAGAATGAAAGCAAATATTACCCTAAGTGGTATCACAAAGAAAAAGTAATTACAACAGTGGACTAGCTAAAGAAGCCACATTTTCAAGTTGAGTTGGTTTTTTTTTTTGTAATTACTTGTTTGGGGTAATTTCCCACTCAAAAAGACCCTACAGAAAATAGAGGAACAGGAAGAAACATAGTGTTAGTCAAGATGAACTGTAATAGCCTTTGGGGACTTTTAATCAAAGGGAGCGTTGGTAGAGATAAAATAGCCAGAATACAAGCCAGTATCAAGAGCCCTGCATGAACAGATTTACACAAAAGATGGATGCCTTTTGTTATTTTAGATGACAGATCGACACGGAGAGATAATGAACCTTGTGGTTAAACATCAGCAAGTTCTGCAAATTAAGATTTCTCAAATCTCTCAGAAACATTAGACCTCTCTGGACAGATAACAAAAACTCAATGATTTTGGTTTGTTTCTTCCCTATACAGTCAAGATTGCATCCCCTCGCTCAGCCCTCTTCCTCCTGCATATAGAGTCTCAATTCAGACTCCAGAAATTATTTTTTAAGTTTATTTTGATTTTTATTGTTCTTAACACATGTGTCACCTGAAAAGATCCCAATCAGGCCAAAGTGTGCTTAGGTAGATTATTTTCTGATCTTAGATTAAGTAGCACCTTGTAATAGCATTCAATCATGAGGACCTTCTCCAGGGTCTGCACCCAATAAACTCCAATAATTTTACTCAGAAGGCCAGTAAAAGTAATGGTATAAGGCAGGTTAAAGTTAAGCAGAGTCCATGGACAACACCAGAGCTCAGGTAAGGGATGACACTACCTCACCAGCAGAAGAGCCAGTTGTTGAAGAATCCAGACTGGATTTTGGATCCCATGATGAATAAACAACCTGGAAGCTCAAAAAAAAAAAAATTCGCCTTTTAATAGTAAACTGTGTATGTGATATGGAGTAGGAAGGACAAAGCAAAGAATGACAAAAACTCTAAAAATATAATCCATAGATACAGCTAAATTTCATAGGGTAGATTCTCTTAGGGGAAAGTAACTTCCTAAAATGAAGGGCTTAAAACCCACCATACATTTGGACAGACACCATCTTAGAGGGAAAGCCAGAATTCCCATAGGAAAATTAAATCTTTTATGTGGTACACACACACAAAAAAATGGGTTTACATACCAAGTTTCAGTGGCTAGAAGTCTAAAAGCTACAAAGCTGGGTAAGACAAGGGGGTGCAGTGAAATATGGTCCTTTACCTCCTTCTCTGCTGCAGCCAAAAACTTCTGGTTTTACTTTACAAAAAAGTTAGTTGGTTTTGGTTTGTTTTTTAGCCCATCATTTATAAATTGTCCTAATTTCTGCTAACACTAAGGCAGGGTTACCACAGAAAGAACAGGCTGTAGCCAGGCCTTGGCTTACTACAGCAATATGCAGGGCATTGTGAAAGGATGGGTAGCTGTGTCAGCACATCCCCAGCCCAGCTCAAAACTTTGCTCATGTTTTGTGTCCCGAAGCATGCTGAGACAGCTCTGTTCACAGAGCATTTTCTTATTAGATACACAGGCAAATCCTATTACATCTTTTATAAATATTTAAAATAAATAAAATACATAGTAGCCCAAAACTGGAACTAAAATTACTGCCAAGAAGATTCTGAAGCTCAATGCTGAAATGTCAAAAAAAACATTGTAATGTTTTGGTTTACAAAAAAGAAGAAGCAGCACTACTACATGAAAAGTATCAGGAAGAATCTTTCAAGAGGAGGCAGCTGCCGTGGAAGCAAGAATAAATCTCCTACTGCAGAAAAAACCCTACATGGCCCTAGAACAGTTCTAGAGAAGGAAGTGGTAATGTAACACTTCAGACATTACATATTCATGGGTTGTTTTTTTTTTTAAAATCTCCCCTTGTTTGGTTAACATAATTAAATTTGTCTGGTGATAGCTTCTGCTCTTTGAGAACATCACATTTAATGAATTGCAAACCGTTAAACAATAAAAATAAGGTCCATGCCCAGCTTCAACTCCTTGCTACAGATGATGGCGACCAGTCATTTTCTCCTTCCAAGCCAACTGCATATTTTTTGCCAGCTGTAACTGCACTGAGTAATTTGAAACCACATGACAGAATTCTGATGGCAGCTGTGGAAACCTGGGTTTCCTACCCTACTCCTAACTGTGAGACAAAAGAAAGAGGTGTACCAGTACCCTGAAAGATCACAATACATATAATCGCACTTGGTTAATAAAGAGCCATGCTGTAGAGATTTCCTTTCCAATGCATTAGAAAAGATGAAGAATGTTGTGTGGATCAATGATGAGAAAGTAAGCGTTGCACTACACTGTCCCATGTAAGACTGTATAGTTCAACAAAGTACTGGCCTTCACAGTACTACTACAAAGCTTTTCAACCAGCTGTTTTCATCAAGTAAACTCAAAGATACCATACTTAAATGTGTAACCTAAGGATTACGTAAACTTTGCCATTTAGCAATCATGCAGTAATATAAGGAAAGCTTACGCCATCTCTCTTCTGTAGCCCCAAAAAGTTGTGCCTATTTCTGATACAAGGGGTTTGGGTTGACAAATGTTCAACTTCTGACACTTTTCAGTGGGTGTGCATTACAGGTGAATAATGCAAGTTTTTACAGAGGACAAAGAGAACATTGGATACTGTCCTGAAGCACTCGCATTTATTATTGCTTTGTATGCATCATTTGCAAAATGTAATGAGAAACGATTGTGATACACCCATCACTGTAAATGCGTTTCACCAAAACCTCAAACTAACATTCTGAAAGGGAATGAGATGTAAGATTGTTGTATTTCAGTCCAAGATCTCCCAAGCAGAAGTAGGTGCAGCAGCTCTGGTCTGCAGACGTTCATGAAATCTCCAAACATCCTGCCTTATCAGAGGCAACAACAAGACATTTATACAGTATCTCAGAAAAAAAGGTACAAGATAATAGCTCATGGAAAAAAGAGGGCAAATTGTTAAATTCAAAAGCCCGGAAGCCACACTGAGATATCGTTAGGAAATTAACTGTAGCTACCTCTTCTGCAAGAGGTACTTTGTAGAACTTGGAGGTTTTACCAGAAAGATCTTTTTATAGAAGTTACTGATTGACTAAGCAGTCAAAGATAACACAGAAGTGTGCCCTCGACTCGCTCCATTGGTGCTTTTCTGCATCTCTTCCAGTATCGCTACAACCTTTTTTCAGGCAGAGAGATCATAACTGCACTGAGTTTCAATATGCACAGGTTTATCAGAACAGGAGACTTTTTTTTCTTCTAGCCCTTCCCAATTAGTTTAGACTGGTGGATGAGCTCTTTGGCTTCCATATGGAGCACCGAGATCTTGTAGCACAAAGCGAGAAGCTGTTGCCTCCTCCAGCACTGCTAATCTCCTAGGATGCAGAAATCCACTGCTAGGCATCCTCCCAGGTGCCAGACAGCGCAGCCCTGACCTGTCTGTGCCTTCTGCTGCTACCACACACAGACATCACGTGCATGTGAAGGTGCGCACAGACACCATGCATGCAGGATGATGCACAGGGAGAGGAAAGGTGTGGAGAGAGGGGTGCAGAGTCAAAGAAAAAAGTAACATTTCAGCTTTCTTGCATTGTATTTAAGTTGTTCTGCTTTCAGTTATGCACTTAAACAGTTACATACAGACATTCAAATTAGCAAACCAAGAAGCTATTTTGAAGTTATTTCCTAACCCAGAGGTAGAGCAACACCATCTGTAGTTGTGTTACTTCTGTTATTGCAAAAGAGAGTGCAATATGCACAGTCTGTGTAGTGTGAGCGCAGTAAAAACAAACTCCAACTCTTACGCAATTTTGTTAATTTGGGGTTTAATATCATTTTACAGTAAAAAGAGGACTTCTGATTAGCAGTGTGATTTTAATAGCACTGTTTATACAGTTCTGTAACTAAAAGGATTAGGTACAATAGCCCATCTGTTGTTGCTGTAGCCAGACTTTACTCCTGATTTCTATTTCTTTTATTCTACCATAAAACACACATTTATCAAGATAATCTAGACAGTGCTTAGCTTTTGATTCATGTCAGAAATACTGTTTTTAGCATACAGCATCAGTGTTTTCACATAACAGCACAACTCTAACATCTCAGTTATTTACAGTGCAGAGTTTTTAAGCAATTTGTCTTCATGTGCATAAACCATGTACCAGGTACTGTTTTCACCTTAGGAAAATTCACTCCACTGAAAGCTAGAGAGGCAAAATAAACCAAAACATTAGCAGGCTGATCTATATGCCAGATCTGAAAAATATGGGTACTCCGGGTTTTGGCCTGATTGTTACTGCTTGCTATTCCTTATCATTAACTAATTTTTTTCTCTTTGCACAACAGACTTCAAAACAATTCACATTACAATACTTGTGGCACTTGTTGAAACACTCACAATACTTCCACCTATTGGGCAGACCCACGAATGATACTCTGGTATATGTTTCTACCACGTGGTTAACAAACTACAAGTCCAGTCCCAAGGGATCAGGCAATCCCTCAACAGCTTCTGCACCATGCTCAGCATCCAGCACTTCATCCTGTTCTCCACGCTCCCCTGAGCTATTTCTATGCCCTTCTGTTCAGCATCCATTCTCCACCCTGCTGGTGTGGTTTGTTGAACCCTGTCCATTCTTTCATTTCCAAATGCAAAGAGCAATGAATGGCAAATTAGTGTTGTACAGACCTATGCCACACCGCTTTCAGTCAAAGTAAGCAAAACCTAGGGCTTCACCGTAGAGTAAGCTGTACATAAGTATGTCTTACAGACCTCCTTTCTGTTAACGAACTGGGAGAATAAACAGCAGTACGGGGTGACAAACGGGTTCACAATAAGCAAGCACACCAAGCCAGGGATAGGAGAAAGCAGCACATTGGGGGCAGATCCTGGTTTCCACATAGATGCAGTAAAACTTGCCTTACAGAGGCTTTCTCCCCCTGACAGAAAATGGACAGGGAGAGGGTAGGAAGATATATGCACAAAAAGCTTCATAAAGTTGAACCTGCTTAATATTAAACATAATTTGCTATGAAATTTTAAAGTCCATTTAGTCTCCTCTGTACAGTTTACAAAGTCCATCTAATACCCACAAACAAGTCTATGTATTTTCAGTGCTGACAGCCCAAGAAGACAACATAATAGTAACTACCTTGCAAACTGTCAAGACTACTGTGCAGTGTGCATCTTCCAAACCGTCCTTGTCACAAACATGCTGAGATTGCTGGTTTCCAAATAGCGACAACAGTTGTTTTTAAGCTGCCATTGCCTCTACTCAAAAGGCCCGTGGTTAAGAGGTGGGAAACATCTTCACTTAGCCTCAAAACATAGCTTTCTTCATAAGCTTTATCGGCATCTGCCACCAACCATCGGAGATTTCAGCCGTAACACAGCCTCAGCACAGGACTGGGATGCTGCCTTAGATTGATCCCCACTTTTTGGCCTTAAGATAAGCATCATTTGTCACAGAACAGCACGCTGCCAGGGTATGAGACTGCTCTAATCTCAGAATGGGTTTCAATGGCTTACCTTTTCTTTTCTTTTTTTTCCAAAAAGTTGTGAACTGTGATGTAAATCTGTTGCCTTGACTAAAGGTATCATGTACAAACCCACTAATAGCAGCAATGGTTTTATTGTAGCCATGAAGATATAATGCACTGAGAAGTGCTTATTCATCCCACAGTTACCAGTTACTGAAGACAAGGTTTCAGTGCAGGAGCAAGTACAAAACAATTTCTCAAGAGCAAACACACAAATAACATTCAACGACTTGGTTGCTATCCTCAAATAGGTGATAAATCAGTGATGGCTGCCGAAAGTTCAGGAGTTCACAGAGCATGTGGCAGAAGTTACAGACATAGAGTCAACGTTAGCTGTCTTTTGAGGGTCTTGCACCAAGGACTGCAACGGGTACTGACACAGGCTTATAGCACTGTTTGTACAGATACCAAAAATTTCACTCATTATTTAATTCTTCCTTTAAAAGGAGTGTACACAGATTGTCACTGCCAACACAGCTACGTCAAGAAAAAGGCAGCACTGAAGAGAATGAGACAGTGAAGAGACCCATGCAAACAAAGGTAGGAAGGTACAATCCTCCAGTTTGGTAAAGAGTACAGCAGATCTGAGCTAGTTTTGTCACACAGAAAAATAAGTTCCTCAGTGGAAGTTTGAGATAAAACTCTTATAAAATGATTGTATTATTATACGATATTTCAGCCTCTGAAGAAAAAAAAAAGTCTAAGAAGAAATCTGAGGGGCAGAACACCAAAAACAAACATGAAAAAACCCTGCATCAGAAATAGAAATCGCACAAAAGCATCACTGATTCCCCAGATGAGTGGGTAGTCAATGAGCTGCACAGAGACTGACAGCATCACCATAGGCCATGAGAAGAGATACTTACACAAGATCTGCTCTCAGCAAGATGTAAGAAAAGAGATGCTGCCAGATACTTATGCATCAAAACACAGTGCTGGAACAATTTTAATTGAAGAGGAGTATTTTAATTAAAACCAGAAAATCTAATTTCACATAGCCAAAAGTCAAAAAGGCCTTGAAAACAAAGTGCCTGAACTAGTGTTAAATACAGTATGTTTTAAACAGTGCTACTGGAATGTATCACTAATAAGGTACATTTTTCTTTTTTAAAAAAATGTATAGCAGAGACGCTGACAGAACAGAAAACAGAATATTACTTTAAAAAAAGGAAGGTTTTTGTTCATATAAAAGCAGTGTACATATGGGAAAACACATGTGCCTCAGTTTGTGAGGGCTGTGTTCCGGTCCCAAGTGAATAATCCAAGTGTTTTGCTTTGTGTTTTACGCATTCGTAACAATCAAACTATGTCGTTTTTCTTTTAGATGCCAAAGTCATTAATCATGCAAACAGTCAAAACACTACTTGCATATCAAATGCAATCTCATCTAGATAAAATTTCAAATCAAACAAAACTAAAAAATACCAAGCTATAAGAATAATCTCCTCTTAGTTCAAATTTTAATTAAATGAGATTAAAAGAGGGATTTAAATGGATATTAAATGTAAGTAGAGTTTGCTCTTTAAAAATCAGTTTAGCTATAGTTTACATTCACAAGCCAGATGTAACTAATTATGTGGTGTTGATTCAAAGAACCATATTGATTTCTGCATGTTCCAAATTGGTTTTAAATCAGTATATGATTTGCCTAAAGCTTAGACTGAAGCCACATTAAGAATCTGGAAAAGTACTTGCAAGAACTGGATTTGTTTTGGGAAAATATTAACTATGACTATGCTGAGCAAGTGCTGATAAGTCAGTTCCCAATACCTAAATGAATTTAAGAACTCATCATTTACGGCAGCCTTAGAGGGAATATTTTCAGCACTTGCTTCCCCAGGCGTATTGTGAAATTTTCATAACTAAAACACACTTGGGAGATCAGCACTTTAGGCTGGTCCAAGTGAGAGTGACTGTCTAACAGAGCAGCATCATCTTTGTCTTCTTTTCCACCTGCCATGCCATCATAGCCATGTGGTGTCCACATAAGGAAGATCCAAGTTATGGCTAACGTTCAATATTTATTTTTTGGCTAGGAGAATGTTAACCTAAAATAGCTAATTTTTTTTAAAATAAATATGTAATAAACTAATTTCAGCTAAAACTATTTCTCTCACAAACGAAGAGCTTGGATGATTTCTAATGTAGTTATGACAACTGAAAATCCATACTTTGCTCATTTTTCCCTACATTAAGCAGGCTTACGCTAGTGAGCAATGTAGGCAGATTTCAGGTGTAAACTCTGTTTAACGTTTTAGCATTATGTTAAAAACTAGATGTTGGATTTTTGTAATTGCTCTGAGTTCCAATAAAAAAAAAAAAAACAAACCAAAAGACACCAAAACCCAACCAAACAAAAATACAGAACTCAGAAATTTTTGCTGGAGCCCAAATGAGTATGTTTAGTAGAAGCACATCTAATTTCAAGTATTTTATCTACTTTACAGGAAATTCATACTTCAGCTCTTAGAATACTTTAGCAACAATAACAGAGTTTGCACTCTGGGGCTAAGCCAAAGTGAATACCACTTCACAGGGTTATTGCAAGACTTTCATGAACTATTTCAAGCATTCAGTTTCAAAAAAGATGTGCATAACAAGATCTGAACAAGGCTGCCTGTGCTCAGCTCCTAGTTTTTTTTGTTCAACATCTCTTTTGCTGAAAGTTTAATTATGACACATACTTTATATGATTTACTGTTCAGGTGGCTGCTCTGTCAGAGCTGTGCTACTGTAATTCTTCCTAAAGGCTGAGGACTTTACAGGGTGTTTCCAAAATCTGAGGCTCAGTATGGACAACAGTTAGTATCTTCATCCGCTTTAGAAAATAAATGGACCCAGAAAAAGAGTAAAGGCTCTGCCACTGTTGGTGCACAAGGGATGGGGCACTTTTGTCAGAAATACCATGTAACAAACTCTTGAATGTTGCACAGAGGTACAGCCTCAAAAGCTCCTCCCTCTCTTCCACACCCCCCGCCCCCCGCACATTCCACATCCATCTCATTTGTGACATCTGTCAGCAACTGATGTCAATCACAGAGTATTTGTTGCTGGTTTTGGCCAATGCCACGAGGTGGCAACAGAGTCCTGAGGGAAAAAAAACAAAACACGGCAGGTCTTCAGGACTGTGTTTTGCTCCAGTCTAGGGAACAGAGCAGGACCAGCAGCAAAGGGCAGGTAAAAAAGACGAGCTGCTTCACATACAGCCCTGTGTTAACATTTCATATTGCAACTCACACAAAAAGGTTGAAATTGTCCTTCATCTGTACATGCTCGAATGGTAAATCTGGAGAACTAAATGCTTTTGACACAGTGACCGTCACCTGAAGTAGGTCATCAACATACCAGGCAGCATCAGAAAATGTCTAAAATTTTTTCCAACTGAAATCCCAGATGTATTTGAAAAAAGACTTGAATCTATCTCGATGACACATATTAAGACAAGAATATAATGAATGATGCGGTGGTAACAATCTGGCTCCAAGGATTCAAAATCACACTAAAATTTCAAGTACCACAAGGTACACGTACCACTGTGTTACTCATGATGCTCATGCTTGCCCCAGTTTCTGCCCATGACAACTCAGTTCAGCCCTGCTCTGCCTGTATGTTTTTCCCATCCCCATTCTGCAATTGCCTTTCCAGAAATGGGATAATGCAACCATTTTTCTTGCCCTGGAGTGACGATTTTGAGATACCTACAACTCGTCTTCCCAGTTCAAGTCAGTAGCAGCCTTCCTTCTCACCAGACACGCAGGGTTGTTTTACATGCGGAGACAGTGGATAAATCGGAGGATAGTGGGTGAAAGCAGGGTCTGGACTGGAGTAGGTCTCCCCTGTTCCAGGAATTCAAATAAGAGAAGGAGGACTCTTCATGCTATAGTCACCTCTGCGAAGAAAAGGTCATGCCAAAACAGGTCCTAGGTCTCCAGCAAGGTACAGACAGGGTTAAAGAGCAGTGGGGAGGTCGGTGTGGGAAGGGAGGGATGAGCCCCAGCCCTCATCTAACCATTGGGAATCCTGACGGCCCCTCGCCTGATGTGTAGCAGTGATACAAGGTCCGATGCCAACAACTCACAAATATCACTACTATGCAGAATTAAAATGACCATCATAACCAAGCAATGCCAAGTCTCAGTAATTCTGTGATAATTCAAAAATTCAAAATAATTTTTTCTTTTGAAAATTAGGAACAACTCAGATGGTGGAAAAAGCACAGTTTACCTAAATTTAGATAATAGTAGCTGATGCTGTGTACACTGCAAAATTGTGATTATCTGGGGACCACCCCTCCCATCATCTTTTTTCCTCAAGTATTAGTCACTTTTTTTTTCCTGTATGTCAATTAAAACCTCAGCAGACATTACAAAAAATGCATGTAATTTATAGTAATAGAGATGCAATAAGACAAATTAGGATATTCTAGTTTAGTCAGTGCTGGGTAGGCACAGCTGCCTATCATGTTCTCAGAAGTCTAAGAAAACAAAACAAATACTATATCTATATTCTACTTCCTGGTTGCCTTAAAAGCATTTCATCCTAAATGTATGTAAAAATGCACTCACATTCCCCATGAAAAAATACGAAGCAGGAATTGCCACCACTTAAACATTCCTATTACTCTAAACAATGCTATCTAAGCAGGTAAGATTTTCCCCAAGATTTTGATCCATATTTTAAGCCAGTACAGAGTTATCAAGTTTTTCATCCCTGTGACTGAAAATGAAAAAAAATCAAACTCCATTCTTTATCAAATACCAGACATAACATTCTTGTCTTAACTGTGAAACTAAAAGAATGGTACTAGAACACATTAACTGAAAGCAGTATAACATCATCTATTCAGAAGAAAGCTCTGATGTTCACTTGGCTATACAGTTGTTCCACTCCAATCAAATTTTTATATCCAAACAGGCTTACTTGATCTCAGTGCAGCTGACTGCGAGTAGAGAACAATAGCAAGTCTGGTTGATGAACGGAAAAGCAGAAGTGAAATGTAGCATTATGAGACCAGGCCTCAAATATATTTGACTCAAAGCTAACACAATGCTTTCCTAAAACAGATCATTCCAACCTACATAGCACAACTTATTTTTAACATCAGGAAAAAGCTAGCAGAAGCTTACCCAACAGTAAACAGTGAATGTGTTTGGGCAAAATAATACTAAAGCCATCATGTTTCCCCATTTCCTGAGAGTCTGGTTTCACAATCTTCTGTGGTTTTACTCCACAGCTTATACTGTAAATGCAGACTGACCTTCAAGCTTGTGACCATTTCAAGATAGCTTTTCAACAGTCACTGCACAAATAATCTAATTTTTTTTCAAAATTACTGTGGAATTTAAACACAGCAGTCTTCCCATGCAGATACCTGGATATCTAGAAGTAAGTGTGTCCGTTTGTCAAAGTGAATCATGGTGTAAAGAAAAAACTTCACTGCAAAGATCACAGGCGTGACAAAAAAAAAAACAACAAACAAGGATAGCCATCTCATCTCATTAGTAGTTACAGGGTTTTGATCCTACTGACTGCAAGGAAGAAATGGAAACTCCTATTTGTCTCAGTGGCTTTCTGGCATTTATTCCAATACTAAACAGAATAGGTGAAACACAAACACTTAAAATTGAATTAATAGGGCAGTAATGAAAAGAAAAAAGAACCCACTGCACTAGTATCTAACACCAATAAAGAAATGTCTTAATACAATGTTTGGAGAAAAACATTGTCAAAAAGTTTTTAAAAAACCCTGCTAATTAAAACTGGTATTTTGTGATGATCAACTGCTGACAAACACTGCTGCTTTGGCTTAGAGTTGTGAACCGGATGCGTTTTCTTATTTCTCTAGTTTTTAAGAAGCATGCAAGTACACTCAGCATCAGTTGCATTTTTAAGTGATAAGGTAGAGCAAATGTCAGTATCTCCTGTGTGACTCTGGGCGACAGGTTTCTGTGGAGCCTTCATTGACAATGCATACATGCGGGCACACACAAAGCACCTGTGGGGTACCTATTGTCTATCTGTTTTTCCAGATCTTTTGAAATGCGGTATCTATGAATATTTACCTTTTTAAAAGTGTTACACATCAGGGCCACCTCCTTCCTTTAAATACAATTTTAAAATTTTAAAATTCTTTGCAGAACTACAAATGTACACAGGCCAACGTGCACAACAAAAACCAGAAACTACTTATAGTTAATAATGTTTGTGCAGCAAAGATCTGAAAAAGTAATGTGTCTGATGACCACAGAGATCTATGCTTACCTTATCTGATCTCCAACTCGGAGCTACTTACAGCTTTTCACCACATAGTTTCTAAATGATATCAGAACTGAATTGGGTTTGAGATGTTCAACCTTGACTGAGACTTGAAATAAGAATGTTTTTATCATCTTGAAGCTGTTCCTAACCTCAGTACAGAAAGAAAAAAAACACAAACCCCACAACTGATATTTAGTCTGAATTCATGTATTAGCAAACTCCATGCATGTTTCAGAAGTGAAAGCTCGAGGATAAAAAATTTTGGGGTGAAACAGGCACTCCCTTTCCATTTGAAGTAGGGTGCCTCTCTCCAGAGGGGAACTAGGACCTCATGTATGTAAATTCTCCTACTGATGCTCAGACAAGCCCTTACCTAATCTACTTGTGGTTGTGAATCCCACATAAGTTGGCCAGCTCTCTTCTGGGGCCCTGACATCCGACCCAGGGCTGTGTGCTGAAATCGCTCAGTGAATAAGACAACAGCTTTTTCCTCCTCAAATCTCTTACGGCAAAACCCTCAGGTATAAAGCAACAGATTTCTGATTTCACATGGTGCTGGTTTAACAGGGCAAACCCACTGTAACTACAAAAACTTATTCTAAAATTAGCTGTACAGGGAAGTTAATTATTTACATGTGTTTTACACTAAAACTCAGACTAGACATAAATCTTATTTTGAGTAAATAAGACAAATGAAACCATATCTCTGTATCTGAGCAGAATTGCCAACGCCCAACAAATAAATAATATCTCCACACTGAACCAGAGACTAGCTATTGATCAAAGTATCTGATATGCCTCCATCAAAAACAAGATTAGCAACATTATCTTTCATAAAGTTCAGGTAGTGGCAAAAAACATCAACAGTTAGCATCTGTGAAGGAACTTGCAAGCCTCTTGTTTAACTGTATTTGTGATGCCTGATATTCCCTCAAAATGAGATACATATTTCTATTTTTACATGCATTTTACTGATTACAAAGTTTTGGGGACCAGTTTCAGTACAAAAATTAAGGAATTTATTGTTAGGTCAAATACTTGTTTTGAATATTAACACTCAGTTAATATATTTAGCGTCCTACCCCAAGCCTGTGCTATCATTCTGGTCTGTATAAACCCTGATTTATTATAAAACAAGACAGCAATATTAAACAACTACCTACCTGATACACAGTTCAGAAATATTCCTAAGACACACACACTTCATCCACAAACTATAGTGCTTTCCAAATCAAACTCTGCTATATTCCTTAATTAGTATGTTACCAATGACCAATACTTTTAAGAGATACTGTCCACTCACATCACAACTAAACATGACTGAAGCTGCCTGGACAGGAGATGTGCTCACAGCTCCTCCCTCCAGGAGGACATAAATACCTGGAACATGCTGCTGCATTCTCAGTTTCTTTACAATCTTTCAACCTCAAAATCAGTTGACATGACTTGAGGCAGAAAGACAGAGGGCTATGAATGTGAATACGGAATATATCCAGAATAACCTCTAGTGATTAATAAACACTCTTCACATCTCCTCCAGGCAAGTGCTTTTTCAGGTTCACCCTCCATTTCATCCAGAAGAAAGAGCAGACCACTCGTGGTTGCAGCCTTGAAAGGCTGCTTTGCAAAAGACATCGAGGTGCCCTGTGAAACACTATCCCTGTTCAAAGGAGAATACTGAGGAACCCCACTGAGGCCTGACCGGAGACACAGGATATCATTTGCGTAGACTAACACTGCATTTAAAACTGACAAGTGCACCTCATGGGGCTGAGAAATACACACATTTATGTGGCTGAAACAGTCCAGATGACAAAAAGGGAAGGATCAGGAAAGGGAAGCTGTCCCAGCACTCCAGGGATTCCCGAGCTTTTTTGAAGGAGAGGCAGAAATGCTCAGTAGAAACAAGTATCTCAGACTGAGCGGGAGGAAGGTATACAATTGCAATGCTGGGAATCAATAGGCTCAGAAACAGAAAAGCCATCGCTTCTTAAAGTAAAAAGAAAGGTAAGCCTTAGGAATTCTTAATTCAAAATGTGTGACCTTCAACCTTTGTCCTGGGCACCTCACTAGCAGCCCAGATGTTTAACCAAACTGAGTTATCTTGTAAGATAACCTCCCAAAAGTCAATTACTTCAGTACACAGGAGAAAGACCTCATACTTCTGCTTATATGATACATTACGGTTGTTAACTGCCAACACTAAAGCGTGACAGCTGTTCATTCAGTAGGAAAGTGCTAGCCATTCCTCTGTACCACATGGAGAGGTATACAGAAATGCTGTGCCTTAACCATCCAAGTGTGCTACAATGCAGAGGAGAACAACTTCCATGTCATCTGAATCAGGATGGACAATTCCCCAAACACCTTGTCTAGCCTTGCACCATTCAGAAAGAATTTAAAATTCCCAGAAGGACTACCTTCAGGGATCATTGATGCCTTCCATCAGTTTATATGGCATGAGATACTACATCAGCTAATGACATCACACATTCCCATATAGTTAAGCAGGATGTCATAAACATAAGAAGTGATGTTCATGATGATACACCTGCAAGTGAAATGGAAAATGTACAGTCTGAGTCAAAAGCAGAAGACAGGAAGAAGAAAAAGAAAAAGACACCACTTCTGGCAGGCATTCAAAGATGTGGTGGTGAGATACAGTTGTAGGCACAGACAGGAAGACAACCTCTATCAGCAACAGCACTGCTTCCTTTGCTGAATATATGGATGAGTACAAGTGGTCATAATGTTAAATAAGAGAGGCAGAGTCTGTGGTTCTAGAGGAAGTTTAACTCTGTTTTAGCTTCTTTCAGAGACAGTGCAGAAAATGAAGAGGAACTCCTCAACAGCAGAGCTCTAAGTCCTTGCTGTTGTGACTCCAGTGCCTCTTGTAGGGAAAATTCAAAGCAAGATCTTTTGGAAGAATAATGCAGTCAGCTTACTTCTTTGAGAAAAGGAAATTATTTTAAGCATTTGAGTCTAATGAATATAAACCGTTAATGCTGACAGAAACAATTTCAATTTACTGTGCTAATGTGTAGAGTAGCTTGGAAATACAAGTTTCATCACAAGCACCAGGACACTGTAAGGGACTAGAAACTTGTCTCAACATTGCTGGCAGAATGGCTTGACTACCAAGGCTTCACCACGACGGCAACTGAGGAAGTTCTACCCAGCAGGAACATATATATCTGTATCTTGTTGTCTCGGAGCACATAGGCCCAGTCCTCTGCACATGCGCCTGGCCCCAGGGTCATCTTACAACATATGGGAGGGGGGCTTCGACCCCCTGGAACCGTTGAGCACCCTCAGTGACGATACTGCGCATGCGCCCCACTGCTGAGTGGGAGATGTGGCCATGCAAACCGGCTCATTGACTACGCAGCGGGACAATGCTATAAAAGGCGGAACCACCAGAGACCAGTTGGAACGTTCCCCCACCGGACTGAAGAGACACCGGACTGACAGGATGCTGCAGATCCGTGGTGGTAGCTATTGTAACTCTGTCTCTCTTTTTCCTTTTTTTCCTCTTTCTCTCCTTTTCTCTTGCGTACTTGCTTGTGGCCAAATAAAGTGACTTGGCACTTGACTCCATTTTGAGTCTTAATTCTGTTCCTGAGAATACAACAAACCCGAGAATACAACGAACCTGGTCACGATAACACATCCAATTGAACATCACTCAGAAGTTAAGCCCAGCCGCCCCTTGCCACCCAGAATTATCTGAGGTTGGTTAGAAAGCAATGGGGCTCAACTTCTGCCAAATTGTGCAACCCAACAGCGGATTGTGACAGACACACACAGATTTTTGCCAAAAAAGCAGAATAAAGCTGTCAGTTATTTTGCATAGTTAACAGCAATGACAGAAATCAGTTCAAGATGGATAAAGAGGAAGCCACCAAGTTAAGCAGTAAAACCACGTGAAACTTCTGTTTTCCAAGAATTTTGTATAGGTAGAGTATGACTCATTGCTTCTGAGATCTGGCAGCAGTCTACCGGGTCTCCATAGCAATCAGATACCAGGATAAAACCTCAAAGTCACATTCCCCAGACTTGTCACCATACATTTCAACAACTTTGGGAAAGGCCCTAAGATCTTTCATGATAGCACCAGGTGCTGGAGGAGTATGCCACCCTTGACTGAGGTGGCAGTGATACGCAGTATATCACTGTACTGCAGCAGATGGAGAACAAAGCATGGTTACAATCTTTCTTGTCCCTGTATAAAAAAAAGCATCTTGAGGTTGTATGAATACAAATAAACTAAAAAATTTATTTTTTAAAATATTTTTAAACAGAGTGAGGGTGACAAATGTCAATAAGGATCATCCAGAAATGATGACTCTGAATGCTGTGTTTACTGGTTGAAAATGTCACCAGGGAGACCTGAGTGTTTCCTGAGATTACAGGGTTTTTGTGCTGATGCTCAACAGCCAATGTCTCCACTTATGAGAACAATCCTCTGTGATGGAAGAGGAGAAACAGAAAAGACTGTTGAAATTCTAAGCTGAGTTATAGTAAAATATTGTATCAGGGCTGGTTCCACTGTTATAGTAGTCACCGAAATCAGATTCACAGATTTGTTAAGGCTGGAAGGGATCTGCTGAGATCACCTAGTCCAACCCCACTGCTAGAGCAGGTTGTCTAGGACCACATTTATCTGGATTCTGAATCTCTCTGCAACTTCTCTGGGGAATCCACTCCACTGTTTGACCACCTCACAGTAAAAAAACTGTGTTCCTGTGTTCAGATGATCTCATTCTCATACATTTCAATTTGTGCCCAAGTTTTATTGTCCATGTCCTGGTTTTAGTTTTTGCATCATTTGTTTTTTTTTCCCCTGGGTTTTGCTTCTCTCTCTCTCATTGTTTTCCTTTTCATTACTATAGCATCATCATAATTATTATGATATTTTATTCTAATTATTAAACTGTTCTTATCTCAACCCATAAGTTTTCTTACTTTTGCCCTTCCAATTATTTCCCCCATCCCACTGAGGTGGGGGACTGAGCGAGCAGCTGCGTGGTGCTTAGTTGCTGGCTGGGGTTAAACCACAACATCCTGTCACTGGCACTACTGAGAAGAATCTGGATCCTTCTTCATTGTTAAGATTCCTCTAAGGCTTCTCTTCTTCAAGCTTAACAGCTCTCTCAGCCTCTCCTCACATGAAGAGTCCCTTAATAATTTTTGTGGTTCTTTGTTGGATTTGTTCCAGTAAGTCTGTATCCTTCTTGTACTGGGGAGCCCAGAAGTGGACATAACGCTACAGATGTGGCCCCTCCAGTGCTGAGAAGAGAAAAATTATTACCTCCTTTGATCCACTAGCAAGTCTCTTCCTAATGCATCCCAAAAGGTTGCTCGTGTTTGCCACATGGGCAGACTGCTGGCTCGTGGTCAGCTTGGTGTCCACCAAGATCCACAGGTCCTTCTCTACAGAGCTGCTCTCCAGTTCATCAGGCATCAGCGTATGATGTGACACGACTTGTGCACATGATTATTCCTCCTAGATACAGGACTTGGCATTTCCCCTTGTTCAACTTTGAGACTTCCTCAGCCTAATTCTCCAGTCCGTTCAAGTCCCTGTGAGTGGCAGCACAACCACTTGGTGTACCCGCCACTCCTCCCCGTTTTGTATCATCTGTGAACTTGCTGAGGGTGCATTCCATCCCAGCATCCAGGTCATTAATGAAGTCATTAATCATCTCCTATGATATTCCACTAGTGACTTGCCTCCAACTGGACTTTATCCCCCTGACCCTGGCTGTTCAGCCAGTTTTCAAACCACCTCACTATGCACTCATCTATGCAGTACTTTGTCAGTTTGTTGTCGTGGTTCAGCTTCAGTCAGCAACTAAGCACCACGCAGCCGCTCGCTCACTCCCTCCACCCCTGTGGGATGGGGAAGAGGTTCAGAAGAGCAAAAGGACTTGTGGGTTAAGATAAGCACAGTTTAATAATTACAATAAAAATAATAATTATAATAATGATTATGATAGCAAAAAAAATAATGATAATATAATAAAATGGAAAAGGAAAAAAAACAGAAACACAAACGATAAAACCACTCACCACCTGCCGACTGACACTCCCTGTCCCTGAGCCACCATTACTTCCCTCCCCCCGCCCTAGGCAGCCGCTCCCAGGTAACCTACTGGGCATGACATTACATGATGTGGAATATCCCTTTGGCCAGTTTGAATCTGCTCTTTTAGCTGTGCCCCCTCCTCTCGCGCCTTCCTGTGCACCTGGCAGAGCATGGGAAGCTGGAAAAGTCCTTGACTAGTACAAGCACTGCCCGGCAACAACCAAAACATCGGTGTGTTATCTCAACATTGTTTTCATGCTAAGTCCAAAGCACAGCACTGTGCCAGCTGCAGTGAAGAAAATTAACTCTATCTCAGCTAAAATCATGACATTTTTCTAGGAGGATATTATGGGAGACTGAGACAGTGCAAAAAGCCTTACCAAAGTTGAGGTAAATAACATCCACTGCTCTCCCTTCACTGTAGAAGGCCATCAGGTTGGGCAAAGATGATTTCCCGTCTGCAAATCCATGCTGACTGTTCCCAATTCCCTTCTTGACCTTCACGTTTGGAAATGCTCTCCAGGAACTGAGGTGATGCTTACCTGCCTGTATTTCCCCAGATCTTCCTTCCTGCAGACAGCAGTGATATTTGCTTTCTTCCAGTCTTCAAGAATGTCTTCCAGTTGCCATGAAAGAAGTTAGTTGAGACTGGCCTCACAACGGCATCAGCCAACTCCCTCAGCGCCAGTGTGTGCAACTTGCCCGGTCTCATGGATTTTTGTGCATCCAGTTTGCTTAAGTGCTCCCTAATTCTGGGACAAGGGTAGAGTACCTCAGTCTTTCGTTTGTTATCTGTTCTCCTGCCCCATTCAGCAGTGGGCTCATGTTTTCCCTAGCCTTCCTTTTGCTGTTTATGTACTCATAGAAGCCTTTCTTGTTGCCTTTCCCATCTCTTGACAGATTCAACTCCAGGCCAACCTTGGCCTCCCTAATGCTATCCCTGCATGCTTGGACAGCAGCTCTGTATTATTCCTGGGTCCCCTGTCCCTGTTTCCATCTCTTGTATGTTTCTTTATGTCCTAGTTAGGAGCTTCTGGCTCATCCATGCAGGCCTCCTACTGTCTCTGCTGACTTCCTGCTTGTTGTGATGGGTCTTCCCTGAGCTTGGAGGAGGTGATCCTTGAATATCATTCAGCTCCCCTGGATGATTCTTCTCTCTGAGGTGACATCTCATGGGATTCTTCCAAGCAGATCCCTGAAGGGGTTGAAGTCCGCTCACCAGAAATACAGAGCAATGGTCCTACTTTTTGCTCTGCTCTTTCTCCTTAGGATCCTAAACTCCACCATCTTATGGTCACTGCAGCCAAAACTGCTGCCGACTGTGAAGGGGGAATGCCAAATACCCTGAGGTTAGTCGGGATCTCAGGGACCTTTGGTTGCACCCACTTTTTCAATTTCTCAAGTAGTTCTTTTCTAATACCACCATCTGCAGGACTGCCACAATTTGTAAGGAGAGACTATAATACAATCTGGGAGATGGAACAAGTCACAGTATTCTGCTGTCTGAGTTAATCTTACCTGCCCTTGGAGGAGCTGAAGAGTCTTCTCATAAGGCACAATTTTTTTTTTCTCCTCATGATAGTAAAAGATCCAGTAGTATGTGTCAGTTGGCGTCTGCCTGACACTGGAGAAAAGAAACCTGCCAGGAGGCAGGCTTTCCTTTGCACCGTCTCCTTACCCTACCTTTAAACCTCAGAACACATTAGGCCCTTCATTAGGAAAAACGCATATTGCTTACAGCTCTAGACACCTCCCACTTCATGCACTGTTTCAGACTTGTAGGTCTGGCTGGGTGATTGAAAAGTTAAGGCTACCAGTGAAGCACATGCATTAGCTGCTTTTCCCATTGTGAACTTACACTGTTTTTAAAATGCAGCTACAAGTTTTCCTCATTTTAAGTAATTACTGGCAAATATAATGAGCAACTGCACCAGGCCAGACCAAAGGTCTCTTTGTCACAGAACTCTTCCTTCAACAGTGGCCAAAAGCAGTAAGGGCACAGAACATCTACAGTGGTACTGCCGCCAGCCACCCTCCCAACTATCTGCAGCTCAGGATCCATCAGAGGCAAAGATGGCTTGTAGATAGTCACGTACAACACAAAAGAATTTCAGAAAGCATTGGAGTTAATAAATAAAAAAAGAGAAAAATATAAACAGGAAGGATCAGGAACACATTTAAGGGTTCATAAATCTGTAACTTGGGAAATACGTTTCATAACTCAGGATAAAGCTTTTAGCTTGCATAACTGATGTATAAATAACAGAGGACAACATCATAACGATCACTAAGAATTATGACAACTTTTATTAAAGGATTTACTTGTATATTCAAACATCTGTGCAACTTTATAATGTTTTAAAGTTGTAAATGCTTTATTTATTATTTGCTGGATCCATCCCCAGTATCAACCTATCTACATTTCTTAGACATTATTCTTCCATGGGATTAGCAGAACTACCTATTAGAGTACTAGACCAAACTTAGTCTTTAAGGACTAGCATTTAATAATTTGTTTTAATTTACAGTAATTAAGGGTCCTAAAAAATAGGAGTTATCTGTTTATATTGTAAAAGTAAACCTGAAATTAGAACAAAAGTTTTATCAATTTATAAAGCATTCAGAAGATCTACTTTTGATCATTTATGTCAGACAAAAAAAAAGGAAGCTACCAGAACCACTGTGGTCTTGTCTTTTTTTTTTTTTTTTTTTTTTTGCATTAAAAAGAAAACTGGTCCAGACACTATCATGTTGTTATATTAACTGAGTTTGTCAGAGGACTGTGCTGCAATTGTTATATCTACCTATCGCTCCTAACTGCTGATTAAGTACTGTGGACCTCCACAGCTTTACCACATTTATCTTGCGAATGCTTCTGAAAGGCTCCAACAACCTGTCTTGCCTGATAACAAACCAACCTTAATCTGTTCTGCTTGGATCTACTTTATAGAAGCAGTATTGCAAAATAACGTCAGGTCCCAAAGGCTTTGGGGTAATTCACTGACAAATCTGGCATCTCCAAAAGGCTTTCAGAACCCCTGGAACAGATATGTAGATACCCAACCATCCTACCCCACAAGTGCAGTGAAGAAGCACCAGGGACACTCCAACTACATCGTCAGCTGCTAAAAACTACAAGCAAAACATTTTCGTTGATAACTGGAAGCTTCTGTTTGCCATGAGTTTCTAGGTATAAACCATCAGATTCCTTATGAAACAAACTCAGTGCTTCAGCTAGCTCTGGGACTGAGGAGTCCAAAATGCACATCCCTATAGACCAAGTTGTGCTGGTTTACAGAGTCTTTTCATAAAGAGCAACTGTTAATCACAAAAATCTAACAGCTTGTGAAACAATCTGCCTGTACTATCAGAGGACACATCTCATAGGGCTTATTAATTCAAGCTTTTGAGTCAAATCAGTCTCACATCCTGTCAGTTTGGAGGACGGTGTGTACTACTTCGCTTACAACTGAATCTGAGGAAATCCTTCACAACAATAGACAGTAGTAAGAGCTATTTTCTGGAGGTTTTATATTGTCAATCAGATACGAGTTTCCAAAGATACAGCTAGTTTTCTGATCCAATTCATGAAGCTGTTAATTGTTTCACTTGCATTTCTGCATTTTCTTTTAGTTGTGAGACAGTCTAAATGAAAGTTTCTGTAGTCTAGGAGAAGATTTAGGGTTCCACACTGTAAGAATTATTCTTCTTTATGATTTTAATAAATTTCCATTGCTGCCTTCTACAGAAGGGTACAGTGTGGTATAGAATGGAAAAGAAGCAGTTCAAGCCCTCAGCAGAATGCTATGTTGGAAAGTCGTAAGTTATTTACTCATAAAAACACGAGTATGTTTAGACGTACGGAATGTAGTGAACATTTTCAAGAAGAATTTAACCGGAGAAAGAGGTTAAGCTTCTTGGTAATGACAAAAAAAAAGAAGTAGCTAATTCTGATTTACATTTCCAAAACTTATTCTCAAGAATTGTAAGTTGATAAGCAAGAAAATGGAAAGTGTAACTGTTAGGAAGGGGATTCGGATACTTCATTCATAGCAGCTTTCATTGTTTTAATTTAATGAGGCAGCTTCGCATAGGAGACTTGAGCTTATGGAGAATTAACTGATAATTGACAATATGCTCTAGAAAAGTCCACTTTGGGCATATGAATTTAATCCTTAATTTGGAAAGTAAAATTAAAATGATGGTCATATAAAGACAGAGTACTGCCTTTACCATGAATTTGGAGAATATATGGATTTTGAGAGCAAAGTTATTAAACCTGTTAAGATTTACTATACTTCTTGCCTTACAGGTGAGTCAATAGAAGTGTACTGGGTCTGGCTAGGATGGAGTTAACTTTCTTCATAGTAGCCCTTATGGTGTTTTGGATTTGTGACCAAAACAGTGTTGATAACACCAATGTTTTTGTTATTGCTGAGCAGCGTCAAGGCCTTCTCTGTCTCCCACTCTGCCCCCCTCCCCGTGTGTAGGTTGTGAGCCGGCAGGAGGTCCGGAGGTGACTCGGAGACAGCTGACCCCAGCTGATCAAAGGTATTTTCCATGTAAACATGTAACACTGTGATCACCATTAAAACTGGGCCAGGGGGCAGTTTTTCCAAAGTAGCCATTGTTCTGGGACTGGCTGACCTGCTGGTGGTAAATGGTTGCTTTTGCTTCACTGGTTTCTCTCCCCCCAACCCAGCCCTTTCAACTACTAAACTGTTTTTATCTTGACCCATGAGGTTATTTTCCTCACTTCTGTCCTTCAGATCCTCCCCCCTACTGCTGGAGGGGGAGTAAGTGACTAGGTGGTGACTTACCTGCTGGCCAGGGTCACCCCACCCCAAGAAGGAAAGCCTGAAATGCTCCATTAGTAGGAACTAATTCTATTACTACTACCTCCACCCACTTCAGCTGCTACAGGTCAGCTCTGCAGAGCTCTGCTTTCTAAGCCAAAATTCATCCATAGAGTTCTCCACCACTTCCCAGAACCTGCTTTCTTTCTAGGGCATTTGTCCTGTTTAATATTTTTTACAAATAGATTTGGGGCTGGCAGATCAGGATTGTTAAGACAAATTAAGTTTACTTTAAAATGGGAGAAATTCTTCAGCACAATATTGTGTACTACCAGATAATTGTTCTTAAGAATTAGGAAGAAAAAATCCACAGGAAAACACCCCAAAAACAAGACTGTCTTAATCACCCAAAATAATTCCTGATATGGCATTTTTTTTTTTTTTTACCTGAGTGGTGATAGATGAGGAAACTAGCAATGTGAGTCTGTGCAGCAGCATGAGAAAGTACATACCTTAATCCCATTTCCTGTTCTGTATCCCACCAACTATCTTAGATACTTTCTACTTTCTTTTCTACACAAGGATATCAAGTCAGAAGACATTAGTTTTTAATTTTCAGATTTTTATTTGATTTTTGATGACAGATTACATGACTTAGATATTCACTGCTAGCTACAACTGTGTGTGCAGTCTCAACCCCCCTTTTTTTTTTAAACTATCATCAGTAAATACCTTAGCCTGCTCAATAGACACATTACAAATCCCTAAACAAATGTACTCTTCAGCTGTCTTTTGAAGAAGTTGTTAAAAACCCTGAACAGTAAACCCAGACATCTATGTCTACCAAACCTTCACTACTCTGGTTCAGCAGATAATAAAATACAACTCTAATATGGAAGTAAGTCACATCATCTTGGCTTCTGTGTATTGTCTTGATTTGTTCATGTATCTCTGTCACAACTCACATTATTTCATGTGATCTTCTGTATGATGGCTTTTAAAGAAGCAGAGAACTGCAGCAAATAACTCAGGATTCAGACTAACCACTTTAAAAAAATGTTATAATTTTAATTTTCATACATTTTGAAAAAGAGACTGCAGATCAGGATTAAATACTACCAGGTTTCCTCCCTTAATTGAAATTTAATATATTTTTTTAAAATCCCAGTGCTTCCTTCACATGAACTGACTTGCCATTTGCATTGAAAAGCTATACAGAAACAATTAAACAACTGCTAAAGCAGCATATTTTTAAAACTCTGCATGGTTACTAGTATAAACTTGCACATGTATGTCAGGTACACACTTATCTACTGAGGTGTTTATATGGTAAAGGGTTTATCTAAAACACAATACACACACATGTGGATTGCAGATACTACACTGGCCCTTCTTATATATATCCTGCAATGCAACCCTGCCACTGATGGCTCTGAGAACACAGATACTCATAAGAGCAGAGTACAACATTAAATCACTGGACATATCTAAAAGAAAGGCTAAGGCTAATGAAAAAAATCTCAGTGTCCAGCATCTTTTGCTTTCCATACCTCTATTGTACTTAGACATTCCCCAGTCAAATTTCCCTGCATTCCAATGTAAATCTCTCACTTTACTGTGGTAAGTTGCACTAATAAATGCCAAACACCACAGGGGCACAACATACACACTGTTGATCATAGGCATTACTCAAGAGCAGTTTTTTCTGGTGTGCAAGTTTCCATTTGAGAAATGAATCCAAGCAGTACTCAAATACTAAATGCTCCAACATAAAAATATGCTTTAACAACTGGCTGAAGAGAATCAAACTACTATCCTAAAAATATTTTAGAACCCAATCACTCTACAGAACTTCCTAAAAAATACTTATACACAGATGTTGATTATATTGATTTAAGGCTGAATAAATTACATCTGTAATTTAGGAAAACTGCAAAACAGCAAACAACAAAGGGGAATGGAATAAGGAAAAAAGTGACCTGACCAACTACAAGTCTGTTTGTTTACAGCATCATTCCAGGTTATGGAAAGCTTTTTAAAGAAAGAGACATGAATGAAACTGAAACATAATTCAGAAATGGTTATCTCAAAAATAGGCCATGTGAAAAAAACCTCCCATCTTTCCCAGTCTAGACTTATTATATGGAAAGCTACTAGTGAATGATAGATGACTGTTCATGTATAGTTGCTAAAGGAAAAATGGTAAACAGGGAGCACTGGAAGGGTAAATATCAGGCTAAAAAGATTTCTTCTACAGTTTAGGTAGCTCTAAACCTTGCAACATATGTAACCAAAACTTCAGTAATAAAACTTGGCTCAAAAGAATGTGAGTTTGAGTGATGCCTCCCACAAAGCTGAAAGGCATCCTTAACACAGAAAAACAAACAGGTGGCACGCAGGAAAAGTGAACAAATCTGAGCAGGGCTAGTTTCAGTGAAATGGGATACAGACCAGTATTTCTAAGTGCTTAGTCAGACTGAAAGACTTTTGTGAACACAAACTTTTAAGCATTGCCTCCAAATGAAGCAGTTGCAGAATTCCCAACCCTCAGACATGTTACACCAACTCTGTCTCCTCCTCCCACCCCAGCCTGAGAGCTCCCTATAGTAGTGTAAGCATCTGTTTAGCTGTACAGCACACTGGATTGCAAAACCGAGTCACAGAAAAACAATTGCTGGGGGTGCGGGGTGGGAAGGCTAACCAATCTCATGATCAGGTTCCTCAGTCTGATGAACATGAATGTTTCTGCTGACTCAAGGAAGGAAATAATACGAGCATGGGAGCAGGACTGAATGACGTTTTTGGCAGCCAAAACCCGTGTGAGTGCTCACTTGCTTGAATCCTTCAGCAAAGAAAGGGTATCATCATCTGGAAGCAAAAAGAAAAGGCCCTGTGCCACAACATCATGACAAATCAACAAATCTGTTACTGCTCTGAAAAAGATGAGACAACAATGGTGGGATGCACCAACTCTTATCTGCATACAAAGGATGACACAGACATTTGGTATGTGATTAACCAATAAACCACAGCTTCAGCTCTTCTACTGAAACTCATGAAAGGCATGAACTGTGTGGTCTTAAGGATGCCTTGGTTTTTATACTGTACCCAATGGTAAGTGAATATCATAATGCCTTTAACCAATTAGAGACCATATAGGCCAAAAAATGGTTCCAGTTATCTCTTTTCTGCTCTAAGGTTGAAAATTTATTCAGTCCTTGACCACAGCTACCAGTCCAGTATCTGTCATGCCTAATCCTTCACTGCTTGATTACACATGGATCTGTGCATTTGAAGTAACACTCACACACCACACTCCTGCAAAAATACTGTTCCTGGATAGCCTATTTCTCAGCCCAAATTTCCAATATGTCCACTCAGACATTAAGTGTTCTTGATAAGTAAGGGACATTACCAGCTTTCAACAGGTGCACCACATTTCTTTCCATCTACTCACCCTGCACCCAACCTGCCAGCATTTTCACCGTCTCAAGACTCAAATTCAGGCCTGCCACAGCAACGTCCCTAGCTTGGCCGTCATTGCAGCATACCTGCCTTGTCAGCATCAGTGACTGATCCCATTCATTTCGGCAACCACCTCTTTCACTGCTCAGCACCCAGTTCTCCTGGTGCAGGTGGGCAAGAAGATGACACTAGAACCACTCTCCACAACAGGCTGGGATCGCGCCAGTGCAATGCTCACCCCACAGGTTTCCTTTGAGGCTCACATACCCACAATCCTGACACCTCTTGATGCTTGAAATGTTATGTTTTTCAATATAAACAAACATCACTGAGCGCCTCCTCTGCTGACTGGGTAGCTACCTTATTAAACCGGGTCTTCTTTACCCTCAGGCCAACTCTAGACGAGCAGCTACCTTGGCAGTGCGTGCTCAGAACAAACACTATTTAACCTTCTTCACTTGAAGCAAGGACTACTTCACCTGCCCACAGATTTTCCACCATTCTTATTCTCAGTTCAAACAGATATATACTGCCAATGTTTACTAATGAAGTAGTCTGTACTGTTTGTCACACGCAGAAAGTGAAGGGGCAGAACATGCCACACCTTTTTGGCTTCAGTCAGGACTTCACAGACTTTCTTTAGCACACACCAGGGCTGAATCCACCTGGGACGACACAGCCCCATATGCCCTTGAGCTCCAAAAGCATCTGCTACACCATCACACACACTGCTCAGAGAAGCTTTCACAGCATGAAGAAAAACATGTCTTGCCATATGTTTGCTAATAACGTGCATAGCAATCCAATGGTAATGCAGCCAGATGAGCCTGTATGTTGATAATTAGTCTTCTAAGCTGTACCAGAAATACTGCTGCAATACAACAACAGTTAATGCCAATGTGTACCTATGCCTGTGGCACCATGAAACCCTCAGCACAAGCCCACCAGTCTCTCTCCAGCAAGAAAAGAAAAAAATCATGGGAAGTAATTCCAGCAGAGACAGAACTCTAGATAGAGATGCTATTTATGACAATGTAAATAAAAGCATGTACATACCTACACTGTTAAGGAGAGCAGAATTCAAACCAGAGGAAATGCAAAGGGAGAACGTAGCAGTTGAGGAGAGGGAGTGCACATCCTGCAGTGGCAGGCAGAAGAGTTTGTCATTTTTACTCTTTCAGCAAGCAAGCTCACTATGGAAGGCCTCACCCTATAGGCCCTCATCCAGGGCCTGACAGAAGGTAATGGAAAGAATTATTTCAGCTCACAGGCTAATATGAAAACAAGTGAGAACAGGCCAGCCACAAAACCCACGCAAAACCTTAACATCTGAAGCCTCCAGTACTAGAGCAATCCTCCACTTACTCTGCAGAGGGTGCAAGCACCTGTGCAGAATTAAAATGAGGTTTTACCTCAACGTAAGACACAGTTGCTCACTACAATGAGACCTGGAGCCTGTAATTCAGAAGGCAAGCTTCTTCCAGTTACCTGTTCTTAACACACAGCCACCACAAGCCTAACAATATTGGTATGAGTGCATACAGGACGAGGACAAAAGCAAAAACCCTTTCTTACCTACCTTATCAGAAAGAATTAGGGGATGTCTTAATTATTAAAGGCAAAAATCCTGGGAAGTGTCACCTGATTTCAAGCTAACAGCATAAACATTAGCAAAAAATATTTAGCAGGCATCCCAGGGTGATTAGTGATAACACACTAGAAAAGATTTTCTATAAATTGAAGTGGATGGTATTCAATATTATTTGAAGAACAGCAGTGAAATTTTTGTCTGGACACAGAATATTATTTAAAAAAATTACACAGCCAGTGGAACTAACAAAATTGCCCATCACTAGTTCGATTCTGATTAACTTGATACTACGAATATCACTTTTTAAGTTAAATTTCTTTACATTTGTCTTCCTATTAAAAAAAATAATCAACATTTAGTAAAGTCATAGACACTTTTCTATTTCTGCCATGTCAAAAATTATTTTAACAGGCTTCAAGTATTATAAATTTAGCTGCTTCTTTCAGGAAAAAAAAGTGACATTTCTTACAGTCCCTATTTGAAAAACAATGGAAGAGAAGAATCTCAGTGAAAGTGGCAGATGACTGCAGCATGAGAGCTGGTTTCAGTCTATGACTGGAAAAATCTTATGCTAGTTTTAACACGCATTGGCGGAAGTAGTTTCTTAACAGTTCAGATTCCTGGCTTCAAGCTCTCCAGTAAGGAAGCAGTATCAGTCACCAGGGGATTTGTCTCCTTGCACAGTCTCTACAACAAATATATTCATTATTTTGCAAGAGGGCAAACAGCTGCACTTCCTGGAATGTGGTGTAACTGGTCATCTTTACCACCAGGTAACATTAGCAAAGCTCAATGCATTCGAAACAAAAAATGGCATTGTCCAAACGACACTGTAAAATTTCTTTATTATATGGCTATTGACAAAGTACACTTCCTTACAGCTATCTTTTGCCAGCTGTTGGAGTTAACATACAGAGATGCTTTAATTGCTATTCTGAGTTACTGTTAGAATTTCATTCTAGGCTATGCGAACAACTTGTCAGCAGGGTTACAAATTTCCATAATCTTACCTCTGAAAAACAGGTTCTCAATCTACACATGCTACCCAAGAAGCATTAAAGAGCTGTAAGCACTTGCTTCCCACGGATGACAAACAAAAATGGTGTTCTTATAAGACAGGAGAGGTGCATTCCCTGAAGCAGCACCTTCCTATCAAGACTATACAGGGCAACTTGTGAATGGCATACTTCAGCAGTCACTGCCCATGTTTTTGCAGTTAAGCTGTGCTTTACACATTAACAGGATGGTAGGAAAACACCACCAAGAGAAGTAATACCTACAAAAGTAGACAGAACCTGTCAAAAAATACATCTTCTGCATATAAATAAAAACCCAATTCTTTTGAAAGGTGTAGTATGTGGCACCAAACTCTTTCTTTCTCCTAAATGATCTCTATAGACGACACTTCTCTATTTAAAGCTTCTGGAAGTCTGATGTAGATTTGAAATTTTTTCACAAAAAACCACTACAAAATTCTTAAACACCTCCATCATCTTCCGCATTATCTAGGAATATCTCTTTTTAGAAATGGGACCCTATTCCATGTGCAGGTTTATCATTCCAAACAATCATAATCAAATTGCAAATTTTTACGGCACTGGGATCTAGTCAAAGCCACTGAGGTTGTCACCAGTCACAGTTAAATGACCACTTTCACTGTGCTCATCTTACTTGTCTTTCCTAGAGGATTAAGGCCATGCACTGCTTTTCATAAAATTAAATGTACGTTCCCTGAAAATAATACAGACTGGCAGGTTTCAAAGCAAAATACCTTATGACTTTCATTATAGGGCCTTGCTTGCTTCCTTTCTTTTTGGAACCAGCTATTACCCATCTGTAACATTTTAGCTGCTCAGGCTAAGGACCGAGATGGGAACTGTATATATGCTCATGTGCATGCAAGGGAATCTAAAAGAAAAATAGGGAAAATTACAAAACACGAGCTGTTTTGCACTTTCTTCATTACAATAGAGCAGCTACGAGAACAGCTTAGACAATCAGACAGCTCATGTGTATTTGCAACTCCAGAATACATAAACCATCTATAAGTACGACTTAATATTGTCACCTAAAATAAAGGCTTTAAAGGTAACATTCTATACTTACAAGTATTAGAAACATGCCAAAATGATATTTGGATTTCTAAATACTAAGTAAAGATACCTAAGAACACCAGATAAAAGTAAGGAAATTCCTGCCAAAGCTACAGTAGGACAAAAGAGAAGTACTTAGCGGATCAAGACAGGTTATCCTCCCCCTCTACTAGCCTACTCTGCTGGCCCTAGTGGGGCCACATTTTGAGTACTGCGTCCAGTTCTGGGCCCCCCAATTTAAGAAGGATGTGGAACTGCTTGAGCGAGTCCAGCGGAGAGCTACCAAGGTGATGAGGGGATTGGAGCATCTCCCATATGAGAAAAGGCTGAGAGACTTGGGCTTGTTTAGCCTGGAGGAGAGAAGACTGAGGGGGGGATTTCATCAATACCTATAAATAGCTAAACGGCAGGTGTCAGGATGATGGGACTGGACTCTTTTCAGTGGTACCCAATGACAGGACAAGGGGCAATGGGCACAAGTTGGAATACAGGAAGTTCCACCTCAATATGAGGAAAAACTACTTTTCTGTGAGGGTGACAGAGCAGTGGAGCAGGCTGCCCAGGGAGGGTGTGGAGTCTCCCTCCCCAAAACCCGCGTGGATGCGTTCCTGTGTCCCCTGCTCTGGGTGTGCCTGCTCAAGCAGGGGGTTGGACAAGATGATCTCCAGAGGTCCCTTTCAGCCCCTGCCTTCTGTGATTCTAGGGGTACTGGTGGATGAAAAATTGGATGTGAGCCAGAAATGTGCACTTGCAGCCCAGAAAGCCAATGGCACCCCTTGCAGCATAAAAGGAAGGGTAGCCAGGAGGTCAAGGGAGGTGATTCTGCCCTTCTAATTCATTCTCATGAGACCCCACCTGGAGTATCGCATCCAGCTCTGGGGCCCCCAGTATGAGAGACATGGACCTGTTGGAGTGGGTCCTGAGCAGGGCCACAAAAACAATCAGGGGGCTGGAACACCTCTCCTATGACAAAAAGCTGAGAGAGTTGGGGTTGTTTAGCTTGGAGAAGAGAAGGTTCCGGAGAAAACTTTTTGCACTGTTTAAATACTACAAGGGGGCTTAAAAGACAGAGGGAGACTTATTACCAGAGCTTTTAGTGATCAGACAAGGGGTAACAGTTTTAAACTGAGAGACTGTAGGTTTAAATTAGATCTAAGGAAGACATTTTTTACAATGAGGGTGAGATGCTGGGACAGGTTTCCCAGAGAAGCTGTGGATGCCGCATCCTTGGAAGTGTTCAAGGTCAGGTTGGATGGGGCTTTGAGAGCAACCTGACCTAGTGAAACATGTTCTTGCCAATGGCAGGGGACATGGCTGGACCTAGATGATCTTTGAAAGCCCTTTCCAATCCAAACAATTCTATGGTTCTGATAAAAATGGGAGCACCCAATCAAGGAAAAAAAAATAGAATGATAGGATGCTGCTATTATCTCTATACTAGGCATCTCCCATGAAAATTCAGGGTTAAAGATTTGCTAAAAAAATATTTAAAGACTTAAGAATGAAAAAGAAGTTCTGAATATCTTGAGCCACTTTCTTCAGTTCTATAGTAATATGCTGAAAGAACAAGGGGAAAAAGATATCCGTTTTCAAAAAGCAATTTAACTTATGGTCCCAAGCACTGAAAAGCTTTAATCACAGTAATTTCTGTGTGTTATTAATGCAGAGGAGAACACTGTTCAGACATACTACACTTAACTGATTTACGTGCAGCTGTTACAGAGAAATTTAGAGAAGCCTGGCTGGATTTGGCACTGTGCAAAAAAAAAATTCAAGAGAAGATATATGATTCATGGGGAGAAAGATAACTTTTAAAGCACCTTGCATTTAATGAATCAATTCAATAAGCAATCATTAAAACCAGGTGTCTGAGACACTCCTGTGTATAACAAGGTTTAGCTTTAGAAGAATTACCTCTAAAACTGCGTATTAAAATGGATGTGTGTTAAGTAAGAAAACTATCTCAAATTAAACTCATGATGAAATATTACCAGTTTCGGAGAAGTCTTCATCTAAATGACTGCAAAACACAATAGAAATCAAGTGTTTCTATTTAGCAATGAAGAAGGAAGTTTTATCCAAACAGAAAAGTCTGGACTTATCCACTCATGTTGAGCAAAGTGACCTTAAAATTTCACAGAGAATGCTTTCCTCCACCAGACTCTTTTTGGCTTGGTTTAGATTTGTTCAAAACAGACAACACTAACATCTGTAAACTTATCTACCCTGGATCACACAACCAGTTCTATAGTCACCAGCAATGATTCACTTACACATCTCTACTGTCAATAAAAGATTTTGTGTACACAGAGGAACCTATTTTCCTTCTGCGACAATTATTTCTTACTGTGTCATCTCAGGCTGCTTTCATCTTACGCTACTTAAGTATCTCCAGGGATTTTCTGGAGAAGAGTAGCACAGGAAAGAAGTATCTAGTACTAGTCCTGCATGGAAGGATCGTACAAAGAGGAACTGCATACAAAGAGGAACTGCAAAACTTGCTAGTCAGAGTAAAGATTTATATGTATGCATGTACATGTATAGTGCCAGAGGTACTACAAGAATGAATGGGTGTAAAATGAATTAGTTTACTTCCTTTACAGCACTGAAAAAAAGAAAGAAGATGCTAAGGGAGCAGGCAAGTTATTGCCTGAAGTCTTTCCACAGTTTTTTAATTTCATTTTCTTATTTCACTAGCTTATGTTAGAATAACTTCATTAGTTTATTTTCCCATTTTCTCCCAGTTGTTAATCTGGGCTGCCAAAATATCATTGCTCTAACTTTTTGTTTAAACTACACCGAGTTGTGAACAGCCTCACGATTCCCATTTTAAGTATCAGAACTGCTCTGTCAATGACTATTTATAGCTAAAATTAAATTATGCTTAAATACCACACCTTGAAATAATTTTAAAGCAAAGAAAAAAGAGGTTATGTTTTTGAAGCAGTTTACTTTTATTCCCTCAAAACAGTCTTGCCTTGAAAGTTTCATTTCAAGATTAGATCCAAAATAGGAGTTAGCTTTGCTATAAGCTGCCATGCATTAAGTATTACAGAGTAACTGCTGCACAGTAATCATGTTCATAAAAACTAGCTGTTTCCTATTTCAGTGCTAACTGTATTCAGCCGAAGTTTTCAGATACAGGAGCATAACACCTGGGACATGATCACCTGGCACTGTGCTCTGCTGTGGACTGGGCACATGTTGAGAGTCCCAGAAGCTGGAAGCAACAGGAGTTGTGGAAGCTCCATAGCCTGAAAAACATAATTACAATACTGCCTTGTTTCATGTATAAAGAAGCTTAAGGCATGTTGTTTTCAGGGCTACATTGCAGTAACACTAAGCACCTGAACAAATTGCCCCCAAATTAGTCAGGCACAGTACGTGGCATTGCCCTTGAGGGAACTTCAGTTGAATTTACCTGGGCTGAGGTAATTAAGCAATGGTCACTGCTCTTCATGCTGTCTGTGTAATATCAACAGGCAAAATGTTTACTTCCCTCACTTGTGCAGCATAACCGTGGAAGATTTGTACTTGGTCACCTGCCTGAATACAGGAAACACAAATACCCCCGTCTGATAGCGGAGCATTACTGAAGGTGGATGGTTACTCCAGGCAGATGGCTACAATCTTCTGACATGTGAGGGCTTTGCAAGGCACTTTATGTGATGTGCCAGCTCACTGCAGGCCACCCCCAGAAGACAAGGGCTGCCCACAACAGTTACGGCACACCAGGTGCTTCTGCTCCACACATCCTTGTGGTCCAAGGCACCACACAGGTTTTCTACCCTCATGAGGAGCCATGCCCCAGTTATGAGCTTCAATTAATGGTACAGATGGGGCCTGCCAGCTTCTCTTGATGCAAGTGTGTGCCTTAAAGCCAACAAGCCTTCAACACATTTTTACTGCAGTGAAATTCCCTGAAGTGTTTCAATTCATATCTACCCAAACCAGAAATAATTACTAGAAAAGCTTTAGTTCACCGATTCTACCACTTTCTCATGGCAAGCCATTAGTTCACTGAGCACAGAAAAAAAACCTGCACTGTCAGATAGTTTCAGACTGTTACACTGGGTATCTAAACCACTTCTGAAGCATGAAGAGGCTTTGAAAAAGACCTCTCTTCCACCTGGCACTGTTGTCAAATGTTTTTGATTAGTTTTAGGTTACTTTATTACGGTGTTATTCAGCTCTTCATAATAGAAAAAAAGTCCCCCAAAACCCCATACATAAAGTTTTATTTTCAGTCCTTTGTTTTTGATCTCAAGGTGTCTCAAGGAGCTTAAACGAACATCTCCTTATCCCAATCCCAGTATTTGATCAACTTCTGAATTTCTTCCTCCTAGCTAATTATCGCTTTGCCTATTTGTTAATTGCCATTCTTCTCCATCAATGTATTTATTGCCATCAAGACACAGGTTTGTGCTGTAACTATTCATTTTTTAAAGAACATGGTTGTAAGGCCAATAAAGGTGAAATCGGTCATAACTGCATTTTTAGCTGTGGACTCTTGCATTACTTTTCTCACATACAGTTGTAAAACTAACAGACTGTTAGATGGTGAATCCGGAGTTTAAGCTTGGCTAGTAGAGAAGTCTGCTTTCCTACCATTTTAAAACTAAATTTCGAAGTCTATTGTAATGACACGCTCTCATTCTCCAAACTCAGTCACCTACACACCTTTTGTGCTTGAGCAGAAAATAGGGCCAGTTTTGTCACATGGTTTCTTGTGTACCTAACAGCAGCACACACTCCGCTCTTAAGCCCTTGCAGGTTTTATAAGTCTCAATTGCTGACTTCCCATCAGTTGGACCCAAAGATTCTGAAAATGTTTTCAATACACCATGTTCTACATGATCACTGCAACTAAATACCTGGCTTGATATGTGGAACTGGGTAGCTGTTGTAAAGCAAATATGGTAGCTCTTTACACAACATGGGGTTTATTTTTTAAAGGTCTTAAATTTTAAAGGAAGTGATTAGAAAATGAGCATGCTGAAATACTAAAGTTCTAAAAAACTATGGGTAACAAAAAATAACTTACACAAAGCTTGTTGGAAAACACAGGCAAACAACCAGTGTTTAGGGATGCTGGATGAGATGGACAGCACTGTACAAACTGCAATTAACAGTAAGGGCATGTCCTGTGCTATTCATCTTCTGATGTCACCTAGAACGTGCTTTCAACAAACTGATCTTTTTATACTAATCCAGACTTCCAGTACTCTATCCTATCCAGCTTAACATCTGAAGCGGAAGAAATTTATAAACTGCCAATCATCTGAGATTACATTTGAACACCTTGCAGGAGTAAATAAATAAAAATGCACACAGTATTTTTTTCCTATCACTGACTTCATGTTCAGTATGCCTCCTCATCTATTCCACAGTTATCCTCCTGGTATTAACAAAGAAGTGCGCACTTCAAGTGACTCTAAACTACCCACCTGCCTATTCAAAACTACTTGTACAGCAACTACTGCTAGCAAATCTGCACAAAAGCATTTGGTTGCGGTCAGCATACTTTCTGCATCATTGGCCAGTGCGGTGTTTTGCAGAGCAGTACAATACAAATTCATAGCTTGGATTACAGAGATTTCTCTACAATTCAAAGGTTAATCACATTTCCACTATTATTCAATGCTACATGCAACTTTCAATAGTTTTTCAAAAGCTCCAAGCAAAAATGGATTTACAGATTTCTTTAACATGAGGTTAATTTAATACACTAAAGTACTACAACAAACATTTTAATGGACAACGAATTAAGTGGATGTGCCTGGAAATAATCAATTGAATTCACATAAAGTAGCAGATAAGACCTTGATATGAAATTCAAGGAAATAAAGAAGTAGCATATAAACCATTTCTAGAATGACATCTTCAAATGAGAAACAATTCCACATATTAATAAGTTGTCAGCTACTGGGGAAAAAAAAAAGGGCTGGTAGCTAAAAAAAAGTATCAAGATTCACATTCTACCATTTACAGTAACAGATCTGTATTATCTTATGTCATGATTTCATCAGAGAGGTGGCTAAAGCATTCTGTAATTTATCCACATTATTACTAACATTAAATATTACTTAGTGATACAAGAAAAGAAAACTGTAGTCAAACAGAGAAAAACCATTAGCTTCCACTCAGAGTTTTTGAATTATTCTGAACTTGGTGGAAACCCAGGAAGATGTTCAGAAAAATTTTGCTACGCTCATCCTGAATCCACCTGAGACTTCAGCAGGAAATACCCCTACAAATGAACCTCATGTATTTTATATAATTGCTTTTATTAACTTGTAAGTAGTTATGGGGTGGAAAATAGGAAATATCAAACCTGTTATCCCACCGATGCAGATCTGTCCTTTAGGTCTTTGCAAGAGAGTCAGTCTGCATCACAAGGTTAACATTAAAATCATAGAATCATTGAGGCTGGAAAAGACCTCTCGGATCACCAAGTCCAACCGTCAACCCAACACTACCATGTCTCCTAAACCATGTCCTGAAGTGCCACATCTACACATCGTTTAGATACCTCCAGGGACGGTGACTCCACCACCTCTTGAGGCAGCCTGTTCCAATGCCTGACCACTCTTTCAGTGAAGAAATTTTTCCTGATATCCAATCTAAACCTCCCCTGATGCACCTTGAAACCATTTTCTCTCATTCTATCGCTAGTGACCTGGGAGAAGAGACCAACACCCACCTCGCTACAACCTCCTTTCAGGCAGCTGTACAGAGGGATAAGGTCTCCCCTCAGCCTCCTCTTCTCCACACCAAACAACCACAGTTCCTTCAACGTCTCCTCATAAGATTTGCTCTCCAGACCCTTCGCCAGCTTCATTGCCCTTCTCTGGACATACTCCAGCACCTCAGTGTCCTTCTTGTCCTGAGGGGCCCAAAACTGAACACAATATTCAAGGTGTGGCCTCACCAGTGCTGAGTACAGGGGCACGATCACCTACCTCCCTGCTCCTGCTGGCCACACTGTTGCTGATACAGGCCAGATGCTGTTGGCCTTCTTGGCCACCTGGGCACACTGCTGGCTCATGTGCAGCCGGCTGTCAGCCAACACCCCCAGGTAAAACAAAAATGAGCTGCTAATTTTTGTTATACAAAATTGTCAAAAACAGCACAAATACAAAAAAATCCTTAAGCTGTATTATTGCATATTTCACTGAAATAATAGCCATAACTCAACAGCTAAAGACAAAGGGTATCAACTGCTTTCTTCTAACTTGACTTGCAAAATTTTGAACACTTAAGCAAACTTCAAGGCTTCTAAAATAAGCTCAGCTTTGTATCTCTTGCTCTACCCTTTATTTATATTCTTCTTTTCTTCCCTGTATCTTATGCAAAAGGCTTCTACTTTTTAATCTTATAAAAAGCATAATTACATTCCACATGCCACTAAACCCCCCTTAGCTGTTTACAAAATCATTCCAATCATGCCAAAATGATAACACAGCTAACAGTGCTAGCAATACCATAAATAAGGCCACGTCTAGACTACTCAAGAGACAGGTTTTATGTCTGGAATCCCGAACACTACAAATTGAAGGCCCAAGAGTAGCAAATTATTTTCCTTTATATAAACTCAATAATTAAAATATATCAACGACAAAGCTCTGAGTAGGTTGGCAAGATATCCTCAGAGGGGATTTTTTTAAGAAAATAAAACAATTCTGCAGTTAGTAGTTCATAAAGACAGTATTATACACAGCACAATTAGTTAAAATCTTAATATCAACATTTATTGACTCCAAAACACAAATATGAGCTGGAATTTAAAAGAAAAAAAATTGCTGAACAATTTCTGTTGATTTTTGTTTCACCTTGTGAGGAAATACGAAATACAAAATTCAGCTGAGGGGCAGCTGATAAAATGCAGTTTGCATTCCCAGCTGAGGAGGAGAGATGTGGGATGAGGTGAATGTGGACAACGGTTCCACCACAGGACTTGAAAATTATTTTAATACACTAAAGAAAATACACGAAGCAAATATACAAAACAAATATCCTTCCACTTTTTGGTAGAAGACTATCATAAATAAACACATATCTCATTCTGAATATGCTAAATTGGCTCAGCAATCAGGGCTTAATTACAAGCCTATTTAAGTAGACTTACCTTACCTAGGTTTTTTTATGCCTGCGCATACTCACCACTTGGAGAGTACCTTCTGCAGCAGATGAGTCACAAAGTCACAGGTACCTTCCAGTACCAGCTAGTACTTTTGTACAACATTCTGAAACCACGCTATCTAAATAATCCAAAAATATACCCAATATTTTGGGAAAGATGGAGGTAAGTTTTAGCTACCTTTTTCATATTAGTTAACCACAACATACCAGAGAGCTTTAAAAACTGACTGCTTCATAGAGAACTGTGATGCTTTATTAATAGTAATTAACATAGCAGCAACTTCCTCTTTGTTCCTCAAAGCAAAGCAGCACCAAAACCCCCTTCATAACTATTTGTATAAAAATAGCACTAAAATGTCAAGAGGCAGTTACGTACTTTGGATGTTGTAACAAAGAAGTTGAATCACATCTTAGCATTTAGCTACTTATGTCCAGTGACACCAATGACTTGGTTATGTCTTAGGCCTCTGCGGAACTGGTGAAGGCAGGAAGTTAAGGTTTTGTTTCTTTCGGGACTGAGTGACAGCAGCGATGTGTTTATGCCTGGAGTGCTAGCTAGCATACCCATCCAACAGACTTCTGACAGAGAATGCTTCTCATCACCTGAAAACTACTTCTAGTATCTTTTTTACTATTTCCAGATTAAATTCCAGAACTTCACTGTACTTGTAGGTAAGATAAGTTCTTCAGGCAAGTATAATATTCTGCAGTAATGCCAACATACTTTTGATAGCTCACTACTACCCATCAAATTGGAAGTGGCCAACACTGCTATATGGGAATTGGGTCCAAAACAACTTATTTCAGCTAGAAACTAAAGGGAAATTCATCTTCATGGAGAATCAGAGTGGTTACAGACATCATATTTCTCGTTGAATCACTGAAATGTGGTCACATTTTGTTTGATAAACTCCACTTCAGCATGTCTTCAAATAAAATTACTACTTCCTTCTTAAACATTTTTTTCCCCTAGCAGATGAAAGATTTTCTTTGCCTTCCTGGATCACTTATTACTTTAATACTTAAAATGCCTTTCAAGATAGCTAAATTTATTACATTATCTGTGTGTCGTATATATGCTGGATAGGGCAGAGGGCCTGAAAAATCAGTTAGAGGTAACTACAGGTTTTTTATTTCCTTCACAAATCAGGTATTCTACTTCAATAGAAATTGATAGTGAGAGCTTGTCAAGAGACAAACATGTTTGAAGATAACCACGTGCAGGTATACTTTTTCAGTTTAGAGCTTATTTCCCCACTTCCCATCAGCTTACAGTTTAATATATTCTATCCTTTTACACATACTTGCTACACAGAGAAACATCATGGACTATAGTTACATATTTTACTTCTGTACAGCTATTTAGGACAGCCAATCCTGAACATACCTGAGCCCCAGTAACTTCTGCAGACAAAGCACCAAACAAGAAAAACCATATTGTCTTAAATATATGATTAGCAGAGTTAGATTAAAAATATCATATGAAGATACTAAAAGAAAGTAAGCATGTAAAATCTTCAACTATTGAACACCAGCCACATCACACAATAAAAATTTAGCTATTGATCCAGGTAATAAATATCAAATTCATATGCGAAACATCGTCACCAGTTCATTCTGAATTCTAGGGCCTCCAGACATGGACACGAAATGAGCCAAATATTCTGCTGCAGATGTAGAAAGCCTAGCTCATTGCTCTGACACACCTCCTGCAGATGATTTAACAACTATCACTCATGGTCAGACAGGTATCCAAATAACTCCCATCATCATCAGCTGCACCCAGCCTGATTTCTGTAGGGTAACGCTGCAGTATTCTTCCCTGAATTACTCCATAAATTAGAAGAAAATGCTGGGTTTTAACGTGTCTAGTTTTGTTGATCCTGTAATATAAACTGAACTACAAAACCAGATATTTAATAATACCCAACCCTATTTCTGTAAGCAAAATGTGATCTTGGATTAAGCCAGGCATACTTAATACTAAAATGCACCTATTAGGAAATACGCATTTACTTAATGAGAAAGCATTGAAAGAAATGCAGATTTTGGTACTGTTATCTGCTGGATTTAATCCTCAACATACATCTTATTAACTTACCAACACCAGCTAATGGTTTTATCACCTAAAAGGCATGTAGTCGCTGTAAGGTTTGCTCAAGAGCTGAGACACTTACTTTTCAGCATCTGGGTTTCTAAACAAAAACAGCATTGAAATTAAAGAATAGCTTTAACTTGCATCATTTAAAGGGTATGTATTTTGTTTGACACTCCATCTCACACACGTGCCTTACTAAATTCAAAGCTGCTGCAGGGATCCCAGGAACCACCACAGTGAAACAAAGAAAAAGAAAGAAGTGATGTTTTGGCTCCAAGCAACACTTTCAATGATCAGTTCAGAAAACAGCACCTGAAGCACATGATTATCAGCTTCTAATTTAAATCGTGTATTCTGTACTCTTCTTCTTTTGAGACACGTTAGAGATGCTAATGAAACGGGCATGCGCTACTGTTCTGCAAATTATGTACCTCAGTCTCAGGGCAAGGAGCTCACTTCTCAGTGGGGGTGAGGTCAGCCTCTCTTCAAGTTAAAAAATGAAATTCTGGTTTGAGCAAAGCATCACTTGAGAAAGAGTGTAAAAGTGCCAAGTGAAACTTCTTGCTTGCTTGCTTAACTGACAAAATGCCATCTTAACTTCTACTTGACCACACAAAACATTTATTCTGGGTCTTATGATCTGAAGATGCTGGAGGCATAAGGAAAAAAAAGCCCCGTAACTAATTTCAAGCGATACTCACTTTCTTTGATTATGAAGCCAGTCTCAAATAAAGAGGACTAGATTTTCCACTACATCACAGTTGAAAAATGTTGCAGACATTTTTATTACATATCAAATAGACAAGATGGCTGATCATGGCTGTGAGCACACAGGCACAAAAAAAAAAAACCACCCCAAACCAACCTTGAAAAGCCCTAAAGTTACTTTGCCATTAAATCACCAGCTTCTTGAGCACGCTGTGCTGTGTGTCGATACTCCAAACAGCAGACAAGAGAACTGGAATCTGTTAAATTGAGATACATATCACTGGAATATGGCTTGATGGTTGTTCAAGATCTATTGTATACCAGATATACTTTCCCTGTGAGAAAATTTTCCTATATAGCTAATTTTCAGTTAAATTTTAGTTTTTTTCATCAGATCGATCTGATCCACGAAACCTAAATTGAACAAGTATAAGAAATTTATCAGTGGGGGAGGATGAAAGTAGTTCAAATGACTTACCTAAAGGTGGGAATATACAAGAAATGGCAAGAAACATACCTACAAAGGATTTAAAAAAAAAACAACAAAGGAAAAAGAAAAAAGAAAGGAAGCAAAGTACAGTCCAAATGCCTTGTATTGTATCTCAGTGATGTAAGAACTTATAAACTGAATTTACCCAGCCAGTAGTCAAGGCTGCTAGTACAGTAAATACAGTAAAAACTATGAAAAACATATTACCTACCATCTAGATGAAGCAGGTAATTTAAGTGGATATATCCAATGTTAAGATCATGACAAATATCACTGGGTGACCTTTTGTTAATCTTTTTACAGTTCATGTATAAGAATTAATTAAAAAATTAAAGGCAAATTCTAGGCCAAAACTTCTATTAAGAGGTAAACTCAAGAGTGAACATCTGCAACCTGGAAGAAAATTCATCATAAAGATGTAACTTCTCTCAGACCAACTACTGTTTACATTTGATAATGTTCCATGTGAAATTTCCTTCCAGGTGAAATAAGAAGTAGTATGTAAATGTGCTAGAACATTTTAGTTCCTTCTTCCTGCTTCTGAGCATGTTACAAGTTCACTAAATTTTGTCTTCCAAATAAAGGTCTTGGACCTCCTTCCACCGCAAAACTCTTCATCTCTGCATTTTTCTTCTCCCCTAACAATTCCTGTTTAGAGCCTCAGGAAACTTTAATGTGGTTTATTTGACAGGCAGCAGATGATTCCCACCCCTTAGAAAACAGACTTCTGGGATGAAGCAGGAGGAACATCCAAGCACCTTCTCCTAATACCTGAGTAGCTCATTCCCGTGAGGATGTTTTTTCCTCCTCATTTTAAGTTTTCAAATGAGAAGGTAAAAATGTATCCTGTTCCTGTAACATACAGTACACACATCATGTGCTTGTTTAAGTTAAAACTTTGAGGTCTGCAAACACATGATGTTACATTATTGCCCTGTTAATTCATCGCAACAACATAACTAGCATGATGAGGAAGGGAACGCATTCAGCCTAATTTCAAGTTATAATAGCTCAGACTTGCACTGTATCCTAGGTTGATTAAAATGCTCATTAATCACTGCAAGGTAGAAATAATAATCAGAAACTTCCACCACAAAGAAAAAGAGATTCCCACCAAAAGCCATTATATGGAAGAGTTATAAGCAATACATAGTGTCAATAGCTTTTCCTATTTTTTTTAACAATGTCCATCTAATCTAACGTGCTTCCCACCACGGGACCAGGAAAGGTGTGCAGGGTGAGGACTCCATCTAGGCATGGTGCCTTTACAGGTACAGCACAGCCTGACCCGTGCTGCCCCTGCAATACCTGCCTCGGGTCTGCCAATAACTAACGGTAACTCTGACTCTCGCAGCAATGACCACAAGCGATTAGACTCAGGCCAGCAGCGCTTTTCAGACCAGACCTGTGGTCTGTGGCAACTGAAGGGCTGGTCTGCTGTTGCAAGGGCTGCAAGCACTTTGCTTTCATCACTCTTTCAAAGCAAATTTCCTATTTAGAGCTGACAAGAGATAAGCAGAGCTGGCAGCAGTCAGCCAGCAAGCACAACCAACAGCTCCTCATCTGGCGTATGCAACTGCTCGGAGAAGTTTTGACCGGGCAGTTTGTAACGTGAGTAGTTTCGCTAGTCAGTTAAGTGAAATAATCTGCAAAGGAGCATAACTGAAACGAGACACGTGCAGGGCTGAACCTCATTGGGACTGCGTTTTGCTCTACGAGTGCATACATGTGGTCAAGGAAGACTGCGAAGATGCACCTCTAGAGACACGCAGGCCTCCAGCACGGAAAGCCTGACCATCCAGTTTTCTAAAAGGAAAAGCCCACACTGAACCATGATCTCTCTTATTTAAACAGCAGTATGTCAATAAGATACAAACTGATTTTAGTGGCAGAATTTTTGTTAGTAGCATTTCAAAACCGAACTCAAGTTATCTGAGAAAAATTTGTCTTTTACCAGCCCCGTGCGAACTCAGCTGCGTTACCAGGCTTCTTGCCTCTGCCTCGAGAGCTACAGACCCGTTTTGTGCGTGCTCGAGCACAACCCTGACGAGGACGACGGCTCACTCTGGCAAAAGCAAAAATATTTCTGAAAGAAAGCAGAAGACCGCCCCGCTGCCCGGGAAGAGCGACAGAGGGAAGACAGGCGGTGAGGTTCGCCCGAACAGAAACCCACGCACAGCTTTCACCCCAATACATTTTTACGCGATGAAAACCCCCAACGTGAGCGCTTTCGGGCAGCCTCTCCCAGCGGGAGAGCCGCTCCGAGGCGGAGCCGGGGCCCGGCAGCACCGGGAGCCGCCGGGGCAGGACGCGGCAGCGCCCCAGCCCCGGCCCCGGCCCCGCGGGGGCTCCCCGAGGTCCGCCCCGGCCGCCGCCAGTCGCTCCCCGAGCTGAAACCTGAGTAACTCCGGGGCGGCACCGGGAGCCCGACTCCGCTTCCCAGCACCGCCCCGGGGGCCGCCACCTGCAGCCGGCGGGCGGGCAGGGCCCCACGGCCACCCGCTCGGGGGGGAAGGCTACCGGGGCACCACCGCGCTGCCGGGCCCCTGCTCGCCCGGGGAAAGGGGCTGCCCGGCCGGGGCTGGAGTAGGACCCCGCGCCGAGGAGCGGCGGCACTTACTGTGTGAGCGCGGTGCGGGGGCGGCGGCGCCTCCTCGGGGCTGGCGGCGGGAGCGGCGGGAACAGCTCTGCCGAGGCGGTGTGGGCGCGGCGGAGTTAACCCCGGCTCCTCCACGCCGCGGGGCGGGGCGCGGCCCGGGCGGGCGGGAGAGGGGCGGCTCTGCCCTCCGCGGCCCGCCGCCGCTCCCCCCGCGGGAGCCTGGGGAGGGGAAAGGCCGGGCAGCCCCTGCGGCCCGGCCCGCCGTCCCGCCCGCCCCTCCTTCGCCCCCCTGGGGCTGCCGCCGCCGCCCGTCGCCGGGCCGCGGCCGCAGGGGGGCCCGGGGCGGGCGGCAGCGCGGTAAGGTGAGGCGGCCTCCCCTGGCACACAGGGCGGGGAACGCCAGGTCGGGGAGAGGGGCGTAAACGCGCCCGCCAAGGCACGTACAGTCTCGGTGCCAGATTTTGGGGTACATCTTCTGTCCCTGCTTTGCTACCAAAGGAGGAGTTAGTTATTGCGAGGGCAAACGCCAAATAAAACCCTTCTTTCGTTCTACCGAGCTGAATTGAGGTGTTTCTGAGGTGTTTTTAATTTTGGCGGGAGCTCGCTGCCTGGTGTGTAACTGGAGCGGGGGCACTCATCTTTGTACCTCTTCTCCCGGCAGGAAAAGCAGAGAGGTGGAGTTCCCCAAGACCTTCACAGGCTTTCAAATTTACATGAAACAGTCAAGGGGTGAAAAAAGGTAGTTGTGGAAGAAAATGACAGAAAGCACCATCACTGCATCAGCCTCATTCCATTGAGAAATGAGTTAGAACTGAATACAAATGGTAGTTAGGCATTGAATTTAAACACCCCACCCCCCCACCCCCCCATGGAAAAAACCTCAAAACCATTAAAAAACCCCAAAAAGTTAATACAAGGAAAGCTACATGAAAAGCTAAGGCATTAAAAAAAAAAAAAAAAAAGACACGAGAGGAAAAGGATCAAAACCATGCAAATTTTAGAGCTAGAAATGGGGAGGAATAAGAAACACCAAGAAAATTGGTAAATCAGTATCTTTATTTTATAGAAAGTAGTTTGATCAGTGTGCTGAACCTGCCATTAGAGGTGGTTTTGCTATTTTTAGTAAAAATAAACATCTGAAAAAGTTACCTTGGAGAACATCTCATCTCCAAGCTTATTTCCTTTTATTCACTGTTGCTTTTTTCATACCTATTGCAACTAATCTAACACTGGGTGCTCTGAAGAGGAAGGGAGTGGTACCTAACGTACGACATCTCAACGGTTTATTTCCTGTAACTGGTAGCGAGGTTCCTAAAACGCGGTAGGACATGTAGAAGCTCACCTTGTGCCACGTCAGTGTGGTACAAAATCTGCATCTATTCCACTCTCCATCTTTCTCCATAAACATCCTGCAACATCAGCTGTCAGCTGAGAATTTTCTGGTTAAAAGTCACACAGCAAGCCAGTTTAAGTACCCAGATGGCCAGAGTTCTAACTCTCACAGGTTAATAAAGTGTTAGTAAAGAACGTGGATCATGAATCTCTTTGAGGTAACTGAATCAATCAGCAACACAAGAATGACACACTCCGACTGCATTATGTATTGCTACATGGACAAACACAAGTCACAACTGCTAGTCTATGGAATTTAAAAGGGACATTATCAACTACAAGTTAAGTTGTTTTGTCTGGACATAGAATTATTGTTGATTAAGCACTGGTAAATGCAAATTTTAAGTTAAATTTGTGCACATGGCTACTCCAGGCACAGAACCCTGGGTAGTCACTATTGCTCTTCTTTGAGTAACTAGCAAAGCAACAGGGGGAAGCATTAACTGCTGGAGGACAAAAATCAGTGGAAGTTGGTAAGGGCAACAGCTGGGAGAGTTTTGAGTTCAGTTTTTCCCCCAATGACTAAATTTAAAGTTGAGAGTGTCCCTTTAAAAGTTTCAGATACAACAGAAATTAATTAATTTCAATTCCATTGTTACAAGCAAGCTACCAATAATTTGGCTTACACTAATTGTTAAACATCAATGAACATTATACAAGCAAACAACTGATTTGTAAACAAAGCAGCAGCAACATGGAATTCTAGAAGGTTGAGTTTCTCCAGGATTTATTCAAAAGATTATGAAGGTGTGGCAAATACATTGTGATTTTACATAATTTAGTTTTGAGAGTAGCTTAATATAACTATAAACATTATTGAAAATGCCTGCTCATGGTCACTACTTTCCTGGTATAGGTTTGCCAGCATTATGCATAGTGCAGCTCTACTCAGAAAAATGACAACACTGTATGCCTTGGCAAACTACACATAAAATCTGCTTAGTTTGCAGGTACGACAGCTTTTTGTGATTGCCAGTACAATAAACAATTTCAAATATTAAAGCTAATGAGATAAATCTATAAGGACAAAACATCAAGAACATCATTATATGATGTTGCCATGATTTTTGCACGTTTTACTTTTCTGAACATAACTGTTAGTTCAGTGGGTACAGAAAACTAATGCATGTATATAAGCACCTACAAAGTCAGGGTTTCAGTTGATTCTCAAGAAGTGTGCTACTGTTAACTCTTTTGTTTTCCTTCTTTCATAAGGAGTACTAGGGACTCAGTCACTGAGCAGATATGACATATACGCATTAGGCAAGTCTGTTTTGTAAGGTGGTGTCACTTTTAGTCAGTCACTTTTCTGGTCCATCAGTGTACTTAAACTGTTTTGATATTGGTTGAAATTAAAATTGGTAAGTGTTGTGGAAGAACAATTTCAATTGAATCACTGAACAGCTGTACCAGTTTGAAATGCTCTCATATGTTTCTTCATGGCAAAATATTCACATTCTTTTTATTGCACAATTTAAAAGTTCAGGTTATGTGCATAAAAACCTTCATAGTGTTTGCACTGCAGCTTGCGAAGCATACATGTAAAATGACCTTAATTTTACAAAATCTTTTTAAACAATTTTATATTCTTAAGATACAAGCATCCTGAGAATGTTAACAAAGTTCGTTTTACAAGCCCTTCGTTTCTGCTATGCTTTATTTATCCCCATAGTTTCTAATTTGACAAGTTTATTTTACAGTTAATATCTTGGTGCTATATTTCACAAAATATCTTTTAGCAAAAAAAGTACAACATTGCCATTCAAATAATCCAGCCTCACATCTAATTTACAAGTTAAACTTTTGTCAAGCTTTGACGTCAGGAAAAGTAAACCAAAATACTCACAGAAACATTTTTTAGCTGACTAAAAAACTGTAAAGGCTTTGTGCATTAATAATTTGGTCAAACATTTAAGTTAAGCGGTTTAATATTTTGGCAAAAATCCAAATCCATCTATCCTTTTCAATATTTCTTTCATGTTACACCAGATGTAAACGTACAGTACAAAGACTGACAGTATTAAAGTACTTTGCTGTGGAACTTCCTATTTCCTTTTTCAAAGTTCTTAGGAAAAGCAGACAAGAACATAAGTGCTAAGAATAAACTGAGTATCTTTGGGCTAAATAAAAGTTTTATTGGAAAAAAATGTAAAAATAAATTAGTTTTTTTTCCTCTACAGATGTGTAAATAAATATTCTTTGAAGAAATTCTAGTGCCATAATCTAAAGCAGTTATCTTCCTGTACCTTTTTGATCAAGACAAGCGCTTCACACATAATCTTGACTGTTTTACAAGGAAGATATCCATTAATATTTACATATTTTTGTAAAGGGAGTGTTCAGGGTCAAAAATATATTTCTTTTTAAAAGGTAAGCCTGCCATCCTGATGGCAGTGATTCAAGCTATAGAACAGAAGACAAGTTACAGAACATCCGTCAGTTTCTTATACCCTACATCAGAGGAAGGAGATCAGGCAAGTTAGAGAGGTAAACAGCCTGGATTCCAGGAATGGAGACAGATGGTGGCTCATTATATGAATGCTTGCATGGCCAGGAGTATCTACTCATACAGGCTTTGTTCCTCTTCTGCACATAGGTATAACTTTTTATTGTCGGCTGACTATGCAATTTGAGAAAAGAGACAGTACGGTTGCCACAGTGAAAGAGTAACATTACCTAAGGCTTCCAACTGGACGGACCAGCTTCTAGAAGGTGGCCAAGTGTTAAATGTAAGCATAGGCCATGCCCAGATGGTACGGTCCAGGTGGGAGTGTACGTACCTCAAAAGGAAGATTAAACCAATTCAGCAACATCTTAATATTGTAAGTATATAGTTCAAAGTCACGTAAAGCTTTTATTTTAGGCAACTATCAGAAACTGAAGGACCTTGTTAATCTTTAAGGCATCAATGCATCAGGGACTAAAAGCTCCAGGTAATACATATGGGCGCGGGGGGAGCATCTCTGTGGCACAAGCTATCACTGTGTATCTGCTTTGTTGACTAGTTCCAGCAAAAATATTTTCAGGGATGGTAGATGGGGAATGTTATACACTGTTCTGAGAAAAATATTAGATCATAAGTTTCACATCATTTTTTAACATGTCATTTAAAGGGCTGAATCTATCAGCCAATATTCTCATCTTTACTGTTCCATCAGCACCACAGGAGAATATGTGATTTGCTGGTCCTGTCTCAATTTGCATGACTCCCGTCCCAATGTTTCTGAAGATAGACTGTCGAGCATGCTCATTGATGAAAGTGTGAAGAAGATTAAATGTAGACAGACTCCATACCTGAAAAAGCATCAAAACATCAATCTCTTGTAAGGATAATTACCATGACCTTAAAATTCACCAGTAACAAATCATGGAGAAACTGGACTCCATTTTGCATTCATTTTTCTGATACCAACTGTAAAGGAAAAGATATGTAGCAATCTGCAATGGCACAGTTATAGAATATTAATATTCATTTTCTATAATAGGAATATATAAGGGGACTAAGGTAAGACTAAGATTTCATAATTGAATTAGTATATGTGAAAGTCAGGGTTGAGAACAAATGCAGAATGTATGACATATCTGATTATTCCACACCTATGCAAGATTCTTTTTGAATTTACACATCATCACAATCTTTATCTCTCTGATCCCTCACCCTCATTAATACCTTTATGTTGCCTTCAGCAGATCCCGTGACAAAATACTCTTCTGTAGGATCAACAGCAATTGCTTTGACTGGAGAATCATGACTCTGGAGTAACTGTTGCTGCTGTTTTTGGCGAAGATCAATTATACACGTAAAGCCTTTTCTGCCTCCAGACAATAACAGCTGATGTTTTGGAGCATACGCTAGCACTGTGGCTCCGCTATCGTGGCAGATAAAAGCTGAAAGGCAAAAGCAAAGTAATTTAAATAAACGCACAGTACTAACTTCAATTTCACAGTACTAACTGTAATTTTCCATCAGTCTCTAGTGGTTCAAGACAGTAGTAACAGCGACTTTGATGCTGTAATCCAGCTGACCACAACCAGTCCATTTACTGCAGTACCATATATATGTAAGCTCAGGTTCACATCAGACATCCTGAAGTAGCAGTATTCTCAAATCAAGCAATTGCAATCTGTATGAAAAAAAAAAATTATATCCTTTCTATCCCTGTGTAATCGCAAACTATTAAGTCTTGACCAGAAACAGATTCTTTTCAAACTCTGTAATGCTTGTTATGTTAAGGCATATGTTTTCCATAAGAAACATCCTCCTAAATTACTTGTCCAAATATCTTCTAAGTTTCCACTGGTTATTGTACTGCTTTTCACATATTTTTGGATACGTCTGCTCCCCCAAAATGAGAGAAGCGAATGAAGAATACAATTACCAGAACAAAGCTCAGCATGTCTGAGACTAGACACTATGAATCCTAACACATGGCATATAGTATAGGGTTCTCCAAATTTATGTTTAGAAACGCTGTGCATCTCACACATACACTTAAGCATTCACCACACTTCAACTGCAAGGGTTCACAGCTTCTGCCTCTAAATCTAATTCTGTATTTCAGACACTGAAATGTGTTTCTTTTCCACTGCAACAAAATATCAGTAATAACGTTAAGGAAACCCTGCTAAACATTTATTACATCTCAAAAAGCATACTTAATATTGTTCTAAACCATTTTTGTAATACTGTATTTAGATATCTATACATGTACACACACAGAGAAACATTTAAAACATTACAAGGTATTTGGTGTAATACATAGAATAAAAGTGTTACAGAACTGGACAATCTTTGAATGCAAATGTGCCCTGCTTAACAAATATAGCAGTAAGTTAATCTTTTAGTTCAACTCTGAAAATTACTATGTAATTATGAGATCTTATTTGTACATCTGCTTGTTCAATATATTGATAAAAAATTAAATATTTTCTAGAAAACTTGGTGCATTTATTCATATACAGACCTTCAGAGAACTGTTTTATAATCATGGCTTCTCTGAGGATAGGATTTTCTTAGAGGCAATGAAATACTTAGCAGTTCATTAACAGCATGTCCTCTCATGTTCTCCAAAGAGATAATGTACCTGCAAGTGCCTAATGCTACCTGTGTCGTGCCACTATTTGGTCTAACACTTAACTGATAGAGAGGCCCCACTCAAAATCTGATTTGTAAATACAGACACAGCCAGAGGAACTTTGAATTGAAGGGCATATCCTGCAAATATGTATCTCATAACTGTGCTAAAAACTGTAGTTTTGGCAGTGTTACAGCTATTGTCTTCTCAACATGCTAGTTACTACAAGCAGGAATTGCTCAGAATCTTTTAAAAAGAAACGGAAATTATGGATGCCTGGCTGTCAGCGGTTGTACTTGTGGTGCAAAGATACAAGGTACGTGTCATGGTTCAGCCCCAGCTGGCAACTAAACACCACGCAGCCGCTCGCTCACTCCCCCCAGCCCTGTGGGTCGAGGGAGAGAATTGGAAAAGCAAAAGCAAAAGACAAAAACTCATGGGTTGAGATCAGTTTCCTAATTAAAATAATAATTATAATAATTATAATAATAACAATAATGATAATATAATGAAAGGGGAAAGAGGGAAAAAAACCAGAAACACAAACGATACAACCACTCACCACCCGCTGACCGACGCTGCCCGTCCCTGAGCCCCAATTGCTTCCCTCCCCTCCCCACCTCTCCAGCCCCTCCCAGTTAAACTACTGAGCACGACGTTACATGATATGGACTATTCCTTTGGCCAGTTTGAATCCGTTCTCTTAGCTGTGCCCCCTCCCCTCCTGGCTTCTTGTGCGCCCGGCAGAGCATGGGAAGCTAGAAGAGTCCTTGACTAGTACAAGCACTGCCCAGCAACAACCAAAGCACTGGTGTGTTATCAACATTGTTTTCATGCTCAGTCTAAAGCACAGCACTGTGCCAGCTGCAGTCAAGAAAAATAACTCTATCCCAGCTAAAAACATGACAGTATGCAAAGGAAGATGCTTAAGTCCATGAAACCTATCATTTACATACAGCACTAAACTTCTCAAGAATCTGTGTTCATACTCCTGCTGGTGCACTAACACAACAGTGAAACATGTTTTACTCCTAATATTAAAATTACTTCCCACAGTAACTTTTTCATAAAGAGAGCCATACACATACATATTTTTTACTGCTATCAACTATTTTGCTGGTTGTATTTTACTTACCATGCACCAAGCTATTTGTAGGTGAAACCAAAGTATCCCAAAGACAAATATTCCTGTAGAAAAAAATGTTTTACTTCAGCGAGAAGTGTTCTAAAGTATTCTGAACACTTGAAAAGTAATCTGAACCTTAAAAAGATGGTTTCAGGCATGAAAGCACTGTAAACAGACTTTCAATGATTACTTTTGAGCAGACCCCAAATTACTTTCATAGTTATACATATACTGCAAGAACACGCCCTCTACACCATCATTCTACGACTTATTATTCTCATAGGTTATTCATATTGAGATTACAATGTTTTGTAGTTGAATTCACCTGAATGTTAGCAGTTTTTGCTATTTCTTGATCAAAACTTAAGAAAATAAATGTGAGATGAAAGGCTATGCGTAACTCCCTATGTCTATAAAAATAATTTAAGACAGGATCATATAACAGACCAGTTCAGTTGGAGGAGACTTACAGCAATCTAGTCCAACTGCCTGACCCCTTCAGCACTGACCAGAAGTTAAAGAATGTTATTAAGGGCATTGTCCAAATGCCTTTTAAACACTGGGGCTTGGGGGCATCGGCCACCTCTCCAGGAAGCGTGTTCCAGTGTTTGACCACACTGTCAATAAAGAAATGCCTCCTCATGCCCAGCCTAAACGTCCCCTAGCACAGTTTTGAACCATTCCCACTTGGCCTGTCACTGGGTACCAGGGAGGAGAGACTAGCACCTCCCTCTCCACTTCCCCTCCTCATATGGAACATGAACAGAGGATTTATGCTTCCCTAGGGAACCTCCTTTAATAGGCACATGGAATATCACTGCAAACATTACTTCTCTCCCCCTCCCACAAAGACAGACAGACAGCAGAAGCACATGTGTTCCTTTTAAACTGCTTAAGGAGAATCATCAAAAAAAGGGGGGAAGAGGGGGGGAAGAAGAGCAACATGGCACCACTTCATTTTTATGCATTATAGCAGTTCTTACCTGTTGTCAGAAGACAGTCCTGCTGTGGCTATCAAAGATGATGAGCTGATGAAAACAAAGTCATTGGCTGTTTTGTTATGACACTGCCAGGTCTGAAAAATTGCAGTTTTGAAATCATTAATTAAAAAAGAAACCAATTTTTTTTAAGCATGAAACCTTAAACTTCCTCAAGATGAACTGCTGTTTCAAAAACAGTTTAAACACAGGATATAAAGGTAAGTCTATGCCTTCTGATAGTCGTAAGTTTTTCATGGAAGTATAGTTTCCAGTCCTGCACTACTGACAATTAATTAACAATTGACAATTATTGACAAGTCTCAAAGAACAGTGAAGTTTTTTCAGATCTAATATTTGCATCTTCTATTCTAACTTAGTAAGTATGATTAGGATTTAAGAACTTGTCTGTCATATGGATCACAGGATGGCAACTATATATTATTAAATACTGATTAATACTGGTTAGCAGCACAATCCCTGCCCTCTCCTAACTGTTCTAAGGGGGAAAGGAAATAAAAGAACACAACACAAGTTTATGAAAACAAATTCAGTTTTCAGCTTACCAAATATGGTTTAGGTGAAGTTCCAGTAAGTGGGCAACATTTCCAATTTGTTTGATATAAACTTATGTATCCATCAGCATCAACAATCCCAAACTGAAAAAAAAAGATATATTAATTTTGAATACATATGTATGTATTACGGATAAAGTATCCGCCTTTCAGAGAAACTACTTTCGGTTTGAAGAACATGATGTTTCTTCTAATTTACAAATATACTGGGGGAGGGCAGGGGGGAAGAGGGTAAGTACAGAAGCATTCTGTAAGTTACCTTATTTCCTTGGTAGTTGAATCTCATTCGAGTTACCCTGGAGTTGCCACCAGACCGAAAACATGTGATCTGCTGTGCATGACCCCATTCAAACATTCTTACACTACCATCTTGAGCACCTGTCAGGTCTGCAACAGAAAATGTTTACTTGACTTTTCACAGGTGTTGCAGCAGTTGAACAGAAAGGTTTCTTCCAAAATTTTAAGAACTCTCACACCAGCTCACAACATCCTCAAAATAACTAGTGCCACAACACATGCCATAGTACCTGGCGCACTGTAGTAGTGCGTACCACTGAAACCCATGCTATTTAAACCTTACTGAACTGTACTTATTATTTAATTAAGAACTGTATTCAGAGGGTACTGAAATATGAAGCTATTTACTTGGAGATAATAATCTTTTCCTACTATCTTTCATCCAAGTGACAAACAAAACAAATACTGTACTTTTGGTATAAAAAATAGCACTGTTTCTAACATCTATTATATATCTCCCAGTATATTTTTTTTTTAGAAATGAAAAATAGTTTCAGTAAAATAAGGCTTATAAGCAACTTTTAAAACATGCAAGAGATTTCTGTGCTAGTACAAACTAGCAGCATAATAAAGAAATGGCCAAGAGTAAATATATAATCTTTAGGTAACTTTTCTATACAAAACAACTTACAATATGGTAACGTTGGATGAGAGGCCATTCTTCTGACATTATTAATAGCCTTCTTGAGCATCTGTTCAATATACAAAATAGAAAATAATTAAACAACACTACTGGAACAAAACACTTAGTGAACTAGAATAATTAGTGATCACAGAGTTGTTTCCTATCAATGTTCCTACTGAAAGCAAGTACCGGGTTTAGAAATTCATATAGAAGTCAGTTTCTGCCAAGACTAGTGTAGATATTAATACTGTTGCAGCTTTATACATCTAGATAAATATTAATTTTTTGCTTCAGAGTTTTATGGATCCAAATATAAACGCTCCTTAGACTGCAGTCTTACCTCTTTTCTTGCCAATTCCTTTCTGATTCCATTAAATTTATTGGAATATTCCTGAATATTGTAAGATAAGCAAGAGAGAGGCAGAAGCATGTAAAGAAAGAGGTAAACAAACTTTAACAGAAGTAAAAAATAGGAAGGAATATATTTATTTTCAAGTCTAGTTAATTTATTGTCATTAATTGAAAAGTGATTGTTTGTGGCCATCCAGAATAAGCAATATACCTAGCAACTGGTAAATAAAAAATTATTCAAAAGTGTTTTGTAATTTTGCAAATACACATCCAATGAATTTCCAGCAACAGTTCTGTTCCTAAATTCCAGGCTTTGCTTTGAGCAAGGCATATTACCAGGACTGCTCTTTTTCTTAGTTGATTAATTCCTGACTCGGAAGAGTTCAATAATATGAAGAGGACTGGAGACATTACACTATTAAGAAAAAAACTCCATCTAATTAAGTCATAAGTCCAACGCACAGTGCCACAATTGGAAAGAAGTGGTAGGGATTTTTTGTCAGGGAAATGCACCTGTATTTTCCTTGCGTGTCTCTCCCCTTCCTTTCTTTCTATTACTGTACATCAAAGTTAAGTTTTCATTATGTCCTCTTAGTTCTCCTCAAAAGCATATTGCTACTTTGAGGACTGCCTTTCCTCAGGAAGTTTTTGGATTCAGTTTGCTCATGCATGTTTTATTTACCCAACATTTGAGAGAGAAGGGGGCATAAGTTTATGTTTGTGTCAGGTGTTAACTTTAAATGATAACACAAACAGAAGTTTGTTGCCAGAGCACTCACTTTCAACACAGCAGCTCACCACTTACTACACATCAGTAGCAAGCTGGCACTGAACTACTTTCATTGAGTCATTTAGGTTGGAAGAGACCTTTAAGATCATCCAGTCCAACTGTGACTTTCAGCTGCTATAATTTTGTACAGTGTTTTGCCACTGCTTTGTCACTGAAACAGTAGATGGCAAATCAAGTATTTTAAGTATGCTATTCTCGCCTGGACTCCAATCATATCAGGATGTCAACCAGAAGAATGTATGAATCACAAATTTTTATTTGCTTCATATTACTAAATATGATCCAAAGAGTTGAAATGCAATGTTCTCCGAATTTCCAGTTTGCAAACAAAAAGGAGGAAAAACACTTGGAAGGGAAATAATTGATTTTCTTGCTAAAATTTCCTGTGGTTTGGATTAGTGGAGTAATTGCAATCCTCTTGATTACATTTTGGAAGCAGATTTACATCTTTCAATTCTCAAAGCTTTATTATTTGTTGAAGATAAAGCCTTGTGCCTCTTGGTTACCCAAGTTTATTTCAAAACACTCTCCTGAAGATAAAAGATAAGGTTTTCAAATACATAGTTTTCCTTTTTTTCCTGTAAGTACTTGAAACAAAAAAACCTCAATGGCTTGGTAAAACATTGGTGAATAAAACAATATATACATTATAAGATTTTGAACAAGACCAAGAATTACACTCTTCGAGCATTAGTGCATATACCAATCAGTAAATAATTGCAATACTTTGCTCTCTAAACTTGTAATTTATCTCTACGTATAAGTGAAAAAAAATTATTTATGCTTGTTCTAGTTCTTCACCAAAATGAAAGGTTGTGTTGAGTTTTATAGCTACTAACGTTTACCCAGAAGTCAATGGAAATCATATTCCTTCACTCAACAGTTAAGCGTGAATCATGATCTCCTGACCCCTACTGGGCTATGCTTTGGAGAAATGCATGCTTATGGAAATGTGCCTTTGAAAGACTATGCTAAAACAGATGTCTGGTACAGCATCTCTGATTTAGAAGCCAAGTATAATTATCAAATGCAAATACTTTCATTACCAATGTAACTGACATTCAATACTGCTAGTTTCCCCTTAACAACAGCTGATGGCTATAACGCTGGTTGCTTTGGGCCTAATGTACAATAAGACTGAAGAATAAGAAAAGCTTAAAATCTGACCCACCAGTTACTAAACTGGTGAATATTGGTGTCAGCCACACTGGCTTGGATGACAAGCTGTTAAACATTACCTGAGTTTAAAAGCTGACAACACATACTATTTACTTCAGTGCTCTCTTAGGAACTGTGTCAGCACTGTACTGAATTTTCTGCTGGTCAGCCTCCTTACTTACCTGGTATGAACAGTGTTAACAGGAAACAGTGAAGAACAGTAATAGAAAAACTTTAGTGCTAATAAAATGTTAGCTGCCTAAGTCCAGCAGTTTTCCTTGTTGATGGAAGTGAAGCAAAGACAAGACTGAAAAGCCAGTAATGGTAAAGAACAGTGGACTATACCTACTAAATGGGCTGCAAATTATGGAAAAGCAAAGATGGGAATAAGGATCAAAAGCAGTATCCAAAGGAACAAAGTAACAAAGAGCAAACAGAAATATTTCGTGAAGCTGGTTTTCCTCCAAATTTGAATCCTTCCACAGTAACACTACTTGCTCCCAAGAATCCCTATATCTTCCTTCATTTACTTTGTTCTTCATTCAGTGCCTTGCCTCCCTTCCCTAGTGGGCAGGTGTCATTGTGTGCTGTGGTTTGTTTTCTACTCTGTCAGAGTCAAACATGCCAAATAAAATTTAGGTCCAAAGCTTAACAGCAAACACATTCCACACAAGCATAGCCATATGTCTTTAGGTAAGAAAGTTCTACTACATATAAAAATATAAAGTCATGTAAGAATAGTTTACATCAATAGATTATGTAACTACCTTGTTGAGAAACACACAAACGTGCAAATTCTATACATACATATATACCTATATAAATGGAAGTGAGAGGACAAAGTGGCACAGTCATTCAAATAATACTTGCATAAGAGACCTGACTGTGATACCAGAGCTACAAAACTGGCAACTAGGATCAGCAGTTCCTAAACAGAAGGGAAAGGTATAGGTACTGGCACAACACCCACTTCCATATGTGGATAACATTATTGTTCTTCTAATGCTCATTCCTTATTTACTGCTTCTAATCATCAAATATTCTCAAATGTCAACTACAACATAAATTAACATACAGTTCTTTCATTCTGCCACCACTTACAGACTTGCTCTGAGCTACTAAATACCACAAAGCAGAGCCAAGTCACAAGACTTAATGCATTCAGTTATTCAGGAAAACTCCACATCTGTGTGCAGATAAGCTGAGAGATATGGGTGTCTCGTATGACCATTTCAGTTCAGTTGTGTCCAAATAAGCATCTGACAGCTAACTAATCTGTAGATGTGCATTCTTAGAGAGCATCTACGCTGCATAGGAACTAAGGTAAGTATGTCAATGGGCAGACTAGAATTATCATTTGATCTGAATTAAATCTGAGCTAATAGCTTTTTGCTCATGGCCAAGCTTCAAACCAGACACATAATCTACTTCTAAAAGTAAGAGCTACCCTTGTGCAGGAGTCACCTTTAGGATCAGAAAGATCAATTTGCTCGTGTGGACACAGTCGCAGCTTTACTGGGTGTTCCTTGCTCAGAAATGCTGAACAGTGAAACTGATTATCAATCTCCTCTAAATATGATCTTCAGAAATTAGATATTTAATAATGCTACAACAAAACTGTGCAGCACTTCCAAGATGACAGAGCTGACCACAGCTTTGGAGACAAACATCAGCATGAAGTTCAAACTATGCATGATGTTTGTAGTTGGTCCTATTTCTGCAGTACCGCTTTCCTCATTTTTCTTATAAGCCAAGCATCCCCATTTTTTTCCCAAGTTTAAGTTGCTCAGTTTCCCGAGTTCAATTCATTTCATTTGAAGCCTCTGTCCTGCCAGTGAAGTCTGCTTTAGGAGTTAATTTACTCTCCTTTCTATAATGCAGGCTCATACTAACACACAGTGCACTACAATGGTACTTTGTACTAGGGCAGAAGGTGTTATTTACTTTTGAATAAAAACTTGAGTAGTCTGGAACTCAGAATGAAACTTAAGATTACGCTTAAAATAAAAGCTACATTAATATCGCACACAAACATTTTTACTCAATCTGTATAATTCTACATCCGGAAATGTCCTGACTACATACTTTTTAGATGCACCATTTGGCTTCAAGTCATTAAAGAACAATTTAAGCTGCCATTTCTTACCTGAACCCCGATCCCTTGTTTTTAAATGATGTATCTTAAGTATTGAAAGCATATATGGCTTGACTAAAAGCTTTGCTTGCTTAGTCAGTGTGTCTTAAATTTTGTGCAGTATTTTAACCTACTAATTGAATGATTATAAAAAAAATCCATCTTGTCTTGATTACACAGGAAAACTAAATTTACTTACAAGCTAATTGTAAAATATAACCAGCAACATTGAACAGACGAAAGGAGAGAATTAGGTAGAGTACGTAAGGCTAATCTTTGACAAGCAACTTACCACAGATGCACCCCTGCCAGTTTGTGTACTACCGAGCCAAGGCATATTGATAGGTGTGCCAGGATTACTATGAGTGTAAGGAGTGGTTCCCTGAACATTTACCAGATCATCACGAGCATGTATAACTAAGAAATCATCAGCCCTATAAATGAAACAACAGTGTAAGTTAGATTCCAAACAACAACATTAAATACTGTGCTTTGTTACACCAATTTTTATATAGTCAAGCTGTGATATTAGAAACATCGAAAGCATACCCTTTATGTTCTACTTCCACATCGTCATCAACCCAGGTATAGATTTGTGTAGCTAAAATTGAAGAAACATCTAATTCTTGAATGTCATGACTCGATGCTATTGCAATGCAGTTCCGATTTGCCTGAAAAGGTAACATACACAAAAGCAGATACGAAAAGGAATACTCAGAAAGGTGTTTTTTAAATTTTCCCTGGTTATGTTGTTCACAAAAATACATTTAATCAATTTACAAAACCCAAATACTTATGTCTACAAAAACTGTCTAAACTTGACATTTTCCTTTCAAAATTTGATTTGCATCTGCAACAGCATCACACACTATTTGTATTTTATACCTCTCCCACGGAGCTCTAGTTTCTCCTTGCTTTCCTCAGAAGATAAACAGAGGTAACTATACTACAAAGCTTGCAACCAACCTCTCCTCCTCCAGTTCTTAAGGCCTTAAGGTCAGAAAAAGGTTAGAAGAGAACTCCAGGATCATCAAGTCCAACCACCAACCCATCACCCGCAGGCCTCCAAAACCATGCCCTGAAGGACCACATCTACATGTTTTTTGAACACCTCCAGGGCTGGTGACTCCCCCACCTCTCTGGGCAGCCTGTCCCAGTGCCTGACTGCTCTTCCAGTAAATAAATTTTTCCTAATATCCAATCTAAACCTCCCCTGACTATTCCTACACACAAGCTTAGAGAAAAATTAGAGGCCACCCATCCCCTCCCTCAATCCATCACACAATAGAAAAAAACAATTTGTAGTAGAGCTGTTTAATTATGAAAAGATAATTATGAAGTGTTTTAGGGAAGTAAGCACTAAGAGTTCAAGCCGCAGAAGGATGGCTGGCAAAGGATATCTCACCCACGTGTTCCACAGGAATTCACAATCATCTACCACCCGTTTATCAGGTGAAAGTACAACACAATTACATTTTCATACCCCCTTTATACTCACCTTATTGACTGCAAAAGCAGTAATGATGTCAGACTCTTTATGGATTATTCTTGCCTTGCCTCCTGGGTATCCCAAATCTGTTTCTATCTGTATTTAAAAAGAAAAGCATATTTAAATGTAAACTTCTATGCAACACTGCTTTTTACTGGAAGTACAGAGACCAAACAGTTGATCATATGAAACTTCATGTATTTTTTTTCTCAATTTCAATTCTAAGAAAATTTAATAAATACAAACTGTAATAATTATGGTAAACTTGTTTGTGTGTAATAACTTAGCTTCCCACTGCCATGTTGAGATTACTACAGCAACACAGAAAGCGTAATCTGTCACAGAAGTCACAGGACTGTGTTCAATCTCAAGTTTTTCAGAGATGCTGAAAACCAGTAAGCCTACAAGCACAGTTGGGTGTGCCAATAATAAAAAAATTGAGTCTTGACGTTTTGTTTTTAAAAAAATTTGCTAAGTCTTTTCATGCTTTTAGCTAACTTTTCACCACTGAAACTGAAATAGTCCAAAAGAAAGCGCAGACAAGATCCTGAGCAGGAAAATAAATTTGAACTTTGTCAGCTTATCTATTCACCATTCTCCACAATTAAATAAATCTGGAATCCTGCACATTCCAGTATCACAAACTTTTTGCTATCACATTTTCTTCCCCCCACCTTAATGTGATCTAATGTTATATTTCAATCTCGTTTACCTTTTTATACTTTAGAAATGTATCCAAGTATATGCCAGCACACAAAATTTTAAGCTCTACCAGCACTGTACTACTCCTGTTCAAAATTAGAGAGCAAAGCATTCCAAGTATTAAACTGATAGATTACAGACTCCAGACTGTTGTAGTTACAAAGTAATTTTTACAGTAAAAAAAAAAAAGCCTTGCTAAACAAATGGTGACATAAAAATTCAAACCTGGACTACAAAAGTAAAACTCTGCATCTTCTTCAAAACACAAAGTATTATTCCAGAACTACCATTTTTTAGCCTCTCCCCTTTAATTTCTTAATTCTCTCATCTTCAAAAGATTGAAACAAAGATATTTTAGTTGAAAAGCAGTAAGATGGTGCTGTTGAAGAACTGCAAACAGTCTTTTTCAAAATCTGAAAAAAGTCTGTAGCTGTTATACACCATGAAGGTGTTCTCATTTCTTTCTTCTCACTAGTTTTGTAAAAGAACGCCTGAAGAACACAGTATTTGTTTGCATTTCTAGGCATCGTACTATACCTTTTTAGTCTCTCATACCAACCTTTCAAGAAAGTTGCTATAAAATTGTTATATGGGCTCAATTGACACCATCTTAAAATGAAGCTCAGCAAAAGTTTTCAGTAGCAAACTAACATCACACTAACAAACTGCTCTAACTTCAGTTAACAACCTTCACTTATTGGCAACTATGCTAGCCATATCACACTGGTGAAAGCTCCTGTATACACTATGTTCCCTATGTGACTGAATTTTTGTCACTTGGGCAAATCTCAGCCTCAGCTCATTTGGCATAGCTACATAGTTTGGTAATACATATTGTTCTTACCTGGTTGTTTAATCCAGCTTTCTAAGACAATGTAGTTTCCAATGGGTTTTATAACAAGACTGGTTTAACTCCATCTCTTGCAAAACTGAATTTTTAAGTTTATTTGCTATGTCAGCAAAGATTTTTTTAAGGGGGTTCAGCACCATTTCAAAATGGAAGTATTCCATAATGTTGAAGGTCTAATTAATTTGAGCATTACCACTGTGTACCTTATTGACGATGGGCTCCACCACAACAGAATTTTTCATGGTTTCATTGTGCTCCTCTAATGACTTCACCAAGGAAAGAACCACCACAGAACAAAGAATAGAGATAAGACATAACACACAAGGTATCAAGGAAATTCTTAGTTCCTTGTTGTTCATACCAACAGAGAACAACTGAAACACAACAGCATGTTTACACACACACTTATGTATTTTATATAGTAACAGTAATTATCAAATTCTAACCTCTACATTCAGTACAGAGGACACTGATTTAGCTATTCTGTACTGTAACAGCATCTTGCCCATCTCAAAAGTGAGATTTCTTCACTGACATTATCAGTAATACGAAGATACAAAATAAAGCCAACACACCTAAGCTGTGTAAGGCTGTCAGTGATCCTATTTGGAAACAAAAAGCACATCTAAAATATTCCAAAATACCGTTCCATACAGCACAGCACCATGCTGCATTGACATAAGGCATGATCAGAAATGGTGCATCTTCAAAGTACAAAACAAAAGGAACTATTTCCTTTTAACTGGAGCCTATAGTGAACACAAGTACCCACAAATTCTCAAACAAGCCAACGTTCTAGTTGTGACAGGACAAAGATTAACTCATACAGAAGTCTTTGCTGCTATGGCTTCACTAGTTTAATTTGTTTGGATCTGCTTCTTTCTCCTATGTTTCTGCTACTCCATAGGTTTTCCTACAACACAAATGATTCTTTCGAATTATTGGGAGCAGGGGTGAGTAAGAAAGAAAAGGAGCAACTGAAGAGGGAGGGGGATAAAACCCCCCAGAATTCCGTTACAGAACCACAACTTTAAAACATGTAACTGAATCTGGAACCTAGAATCCAGCAAGACTCTAAGACAAGTTATCAGGGACAGAAATATTAATTGTTGTATGACAATTTTTCTTATTAAAATTTAATCATGATAGAAACCCATAGATAAACCCAGGAGGACTATGGAAGGGACAAACTCAAACTTCTGCAACTTTGGCTGATTAGGTTACTGTTTGAAATCTTTGAAATTTTTGAGTTTGTGATTCTTTTGAGGCAGCTTTTACACTGACCTTAACGAAGAGGCTGACTGTAGCTACGTGGTGTTAGGTGTCAGTCTACAATTAAAGACTGATTATTTTTGTTTTCAATGAAAGAACGGACAAAGATTTAATACGAAATACTGTAGATTTAGAGTCATAGACATGTATGTTATCCATTCATGCTCTAGAGTAAACAAGCTAGCCAAATAACTTAACCAAAAGCTAATAGATTGACCTGCAACATTTTATACTTTCTGTATACCGTACCAACCTCATTTATGCATCGCTTCTTTGTAAAAATATTTCTGATAAAGGTTTCCTGGACTTCTTCCTGTTTAACCAAGTACTGCCAGAGCCTTTTCACAGATAGTGCAACATGACTGTTAGATCTGCAGAACACAGTTAAAATCAATATCTACTTAATTCTTATAAATATAGAAGATTGCAATACCTTATATTCTAATCAAACTATAGTCAGAAGAAATACTGGGACAAAACTAGAGCTCTCTAAACACTGTATGACACTTATTCAGAAGCATTCTGGTACCGTCTTCCTGAAAAACCTACACGTGAGAGCAGGGGCAAAAGGATGAAGGAAAAGAACCTTTTTCACCTCCTATCTTCGGACAAGTAAGAAAAATCTCTTTAAGAGATTACACAACAACAAGGTCAGCACACAGATTAGTTATTGTCCACCTCATTTTTTACAACATGGATCATTTCCATTTACTGCTGATGAGGGCTTCTATCACATGGACAAAGAATTACTAACACTTCATGTTAGGAACACATCATCAGCTGTGTAACATCTCTGAAACAACCATGACTTTTCAGTGACAAAATTGGAAGGACTGTAGAATCAGATCAGACTTCAAATATTTATGCTTATCCCTGGAAACTGTATGCTCAAGCAAAATTTGTAAATACAAATATAGCTGCTTATGGCAGGCCAAAAACCATCAAACCCTGAATCCCTTTAAATCAGAGCTTAAAAATAATGCCAGGCAGCAGATACATGTTAAGCCGTTCCTTCAGCTCAAGTTATTAAAACTAAGTGTGGCAATTGTGAGGCATTTTACAACAAAAAGACAGACTTTGTGATGATTCTGCAACCACAGGTGGTAGTAAGATTAAAAAGGCAAAAATCTATTTAAATCTAAGAAACTAAGCACACTAAGCATGTTCTGGCTGAACATGCAATTATGTTGAGCCACAACTACACAAACATTATAAATAGTAAATATTTGTTCTTTGATTTTAGGAAAATATACTGATAAGAATGTTCAAAGATGTTCCCTCCACAGGTGGGGAAATTATTTAATTAATTGCCACTAATCCTTAATTATCAATTAGGGCAAATTTGTTATTCTTTATTTACTGTAAACCACAGTTTTTCCACAGAGATGCTCAAAATCATGTTAAGCTTCAATAAAGGAACTAAAAAAAATTATAAACTTTTGATTGATTTTCCTGATCTTGCTTTGGACCAGAGATGCATAGATTTTCATGTATACCCACAAGTTCACAATGGATTAGATCAAGTCCAGAAACTGGTATTATAGAGTTATCGAAGTTATAGTCTATCACATGCACTAACAACATAGTGTCTGAGGTATATTAAAGATATTATAGTCACTGTTTATAGAAGCTAGACTCACCGGAATGGAGTGTTTGTAGGCTCAAGTAAAGTTTTATGACGAAGCAATGCAGGACCGGCAGCTAGGGCATCTTCAGAAGCATGAACTGAAATATAATGTTGAGGGGGACCCCCATATAGCTCAAGACGTCGAAGAAGAACTTGTTCCCAGCGCTGTAGTGTTTTCAAAACTGCATGGCATATTGGAGAGCTAACTGGAAGCTCTAGAAAGACAAGTAAATTATAAAAAAAAAAAAGCCTTCCTTCTCCATTATAACATTGATGAGGACAATTCCACAGCTGAAGGCTGAACTAACTCCAAAAGTAAGCTTTTTTCAAACCTCACGTTGATATTTACGAGTACAAAAAATGACCTGCTTTGTGCTATCATTGTTAAAAACAGGAGTAGACTTCTTCAACACTGACAGAAATTAAGTATCAGAACAGATCGTCCTCGAAGCTATGTCAAGACATATGGATAACAGTCAGGTGATGAGAGACCCAACATGGCTTCACAAAGGAAAATCATGCATGACATCTGGTAGCATTCTATGATGGATTGACTGCACTGGTGGGTAACGGAAGAGAAACTGATGGACTCTACTTTTGACTTCTGTAAAGCCTTTGACACAGTCCCATGCAACATCCTTACCTATAAACAGTGTGACAGATTTGATGGATGGGCTATTTGATTAATAATTGGCTGAATGACTGCATCCAGAGAGTTGTAGTCAACAGCTCAATGTCCAAATGAAGATCAGTTACAAGTGGTGTCCTGCAGGGATCTGAATTGGGATCAGTACTGTTCAATATCTTTGATAATACCATAGACAGTGGTAGTGAGTGCATCCAAGCAGGCTTGCAGACAACACAGAGATGAGTGGTGCAATTGATTCACCAGAGGGACAGGATGCTACCCAGAAGAACCTTGACAGGCTTGAGGAGTGGGCTTATGTGAACCTCATGAAGAAGGTCAACAAGACCAAGTGCAAGGTCCTGCATGTGGGTCAGGGCAATTCCCAGTATCAGTACAGGCTGGGGGACAAAGGGATTGAGAGCAGCCCTGCGGAGGAGGACTTGGAGGTACTGGTGGACGAAAAATTGGAGGTGAGCTGGCAGTGTGCACTTGCAGCCCAGAAAGCCAACCATATCGCAGGCAGCATTAAAAGAAGGGTGGCCAGCAGGGCGAGGAAGGTGATTCTGCCCCATAGTCATTCTCATGAGACCCCACCTGGAGTATCGCATCCAGCCCTGGGGCTCCCAGTATGAGAAAGACATGGAACTGTTGGAGCAGGTCCAGAGGGCGGCCACAAAAATTATTAGGGGGCTGGAACACCTCTCCTATAAGGAAACGCTGAGAGAGTCGGGGTTGTTCAGCCTGGAGGAGAGAAGGCAGATCTTATTGCGTCCTTTCGGTACCTGAAGGGGGCTTACAAGAAAGATGGAGAAAGACTTTTTACCAGGACCTGTAGTGAAAGGACAAAGCGTAATTGTTTTAAACTGAAGGAAAGTAGCTTTAGAATGGACATAAGGAAGGAGGTTTTTTTACTATGAGGGTGAGACACTGAACAGGTTGCCAGAGAAGTTGTAGATGCCCCCTCACTGGAAGTGTTCAAGGTCAGGTTAGATGGAGCTTTGAGAAACACAATCTAGTGAAATATGTCCCTGCCCATGACATAGGGGTTGGACCATTCCATGATACTATGATTCTAAGAAGCAAGAAATAGAAATGATGTAACATGATTTACAAAAAACTATAGAGTTTCCACCAAGAAATAAATATTGTAAACATTCTTGTACGACTAGGAGGCAAAGAAAAAACTAAGTATGCAGAGACTTCTGCTAGCTACTGAGCATTCCTTCTTGCCCACTCATCCTACCCACCCACCATGCTATTTCATATATACCTGTATGATAAACAGTATCAGAACAATTATTCCCAGATCATGAAAAAATTAAGAACTTTTGAATTAAATTAAAGCTACAATATATACATTATTCAACACATTACTGATTTAAAATGTGTTTATAAAGTATGAAAAGACAACACTGCTGCTTATTACCTGAAAGATCATGTCCAGCCAAAGGGTAGAAAGTCTTCAAATTGTGAAGTACCAGCTGAACCATTGCCAACCTCATCAGTGACCAACTAACAAGAAAGTACTAGTAAGTCACTTACTAATATGAAAATATTTTTTCTCACTTATTGACAATTAGGATTTAAATTCAGAGCTTTAAATCCTCATAAACTGCTGATAACTACAAACGACATTTAGAATGTTATAGATGCTTTCAAAAGTCACTATATCATGTATGAATGAAATGAGTAAAACAATAATTTAAAAAAATTAACTATTAAGTTTAGATAATGCATTGCCACGACATATCAAGTAACTGGTGTATTATCTCAAAAATAAAAGGCCAGAAATGCAAGTCTAGCCATTGCAGAATACCTTCCATTCTAAAGAGTTACTTACCTATATGAATTTGAATTAGAGTGCTCTTGATTATGTGAATTTGATGCAAACCCATCTCCACCAATACCTTCTTCATCTTCACCACTTTCCTGACTCTCTTCTGAATCATATTCCACTGCACTTTGTGATGGAAGAAAAGGCTAAAAATTTAAACAGTATTCTTTGAGTATTCTAGGCAACATCTAGTTTTAAATTATCTTTTAAAACATACATCATTATACCTCCTTTTTTAAATAAAAACTATTAAATATATCATCTTACTCAATTTAGCAACATTTGGAGTTTGTACCTTATGAAAAGGATAACTGTTCACGAGCATTGCATACTTTAGCAGCTTAACTATTTTTCACATTACTTGAAATTCTAATGCTGAAAATGAAAATACTAGAAGTTTTCCAGTTCTTATTTTGCTTTATTTTCAGGTCAGATACATCATAACACATGTAGGACACAAAAGCTAGTTATTTGTCAGAGGGAAGCCAAAACCACCAGTGTATTTTCTCTCTACTTCTTCGAAGCACTCAGAGGATTAAAGAACAAGAAAATCCTATCCCCTGCCTACAGAGTTCAATATTTATGATAACCCCACCATCAGTGCCCCACTGTGTTATTCAGTATTTGTAATTTCTTTTTTTGTCCTTGCTCCCAAAAAACTGCTTATATATTTATTTTGCTGATACTTGATATAGAAATGGGCCATACAACTCCATAGAATTATGTCACTTTCAACAAAGAAAGATCTGCCACAGCAGGCTTGACAGAGGGCAACATAATTTGATTTCCTTTTAGTATACACATTCACTTCACCCATTTGACATAGATACTAAAAAGCTGCTTGCATTTCCTTGTTCATGTAAACAGCTGATCCACAATTACCTATATATTTGTACTCTGCAGCCATATAGGAAACGTGTTTTGTTCATACCATTACCTGAAAACAAATTAATTTCATAAGAACAGTTTAAGAAAGCTGTTTCAAAAATATCTATAGGCAACATTTTAGAGAAAGATAAATATGAGTAATAAAACCAGGCAGCTTCCATCACACATCTAAATTGATATCTAGAATAAAGACTAAGAAGAAAAAAATTACCAGTGACAGAAGATATTTAACTGTCGTAATAGCAAAAAATTACCTTTGCAATGAAATAATCCCAGATGCTAAGCTCGGGAGGAATAAATCTTTCTTTGTAGGATGGAGATTCTTGGTCTACCAATGGCAATGCAGGTGAATGAGAACTCTCTTTTGGAGAGATTTTTGATGAAAGCTTGTAACGTTTTTGCTGTTTCTCTCCATCATCTACAGAGGAAGAAAATACAGCATATTGTTTTAAATTGCTCCACCTCCCTACTGCTTTTAATAAAGGGATTTATAATAGAAAGTAAAAATCTTCCTCATTATGTTTTCAGAATTCTATCTTAACATTTCCATAGCAAATAAGCTTAGAGAATGTTAGTCCTCAAATATGCAAAACAAATACATAAATAAGACTCCAGAAGTGGAAAACCCCCAGCACAAATAATACAGAATAATAGAGTACACCCATAACTGCATTAGAAGCTTTCTTCCTTCAACAAAGATGAGAGATATTCATTGCTCAAGCAACAATACTGCAAAACTAAATTACTTTAATAAGGATTACTGAATACCAATTATGCTTGGTTAAGACAAGTCAAGAGTCTTTCAGGATATATAGTGCAAATACCTAAGCTTGCCATTCCTTCTCCAAGTTTTAATTCTGTGTCCTTCCAGAGGAGGTCTGTACTCTTTTCTAAATGGTACAATTCTGATAAATCCATATGTCCTGACAATGTATTTCTCCAGCAAATATAAACCAATTTTAACTAATACAATGCAATATATACCTTATCAAACAGGGGAAGACTAATTATGTGTAATAATACCCCTAGGAGTTGAGGGGTCCTCTCACTTCCCCCAGCACTGACTTTTTTCAGAAGTGTCTACAAGAGATCTATTTGAATTACATTACTCAAGGAACCAGCTTATCCAAGCTATTAGAAACATCTTAATGCCACTATATCACAAATGAATAAACAAGCAAGCCTCATTTCAGATCCCTTATTTTTTTTGTTAATTGAGGAGTATCAACTTCATAAATATGGAAAAAGTAATGGCTCACTTAAAGAGGCTCATATAACCATCCAATAACCTGAGATCATTCCAGTTCTTGGTAGGTGAACTGTATTCCAAAACAGCCTTTCTGTTAGTAGTGGAGGAATGATATAAATTGTCATTGTCCTTGAGCAGTAAGTTTGTGTTCTGGCTCTCCAGAACACTTCTGAAGTGGGATGGACAATGGAGAAAGGGAATCATATTTGGAGATTTGACACAACATGGTGCCCTTCATTCACGTTCCATTACAGACAAAAAGGACTTGAATCCATTTCCTACTTGATTTTAAAATTTGCTTTTTATTTTCAGGTAGATACATGTAATGCATGAAGATCAGTTTCTATAGTGAAACAACTGAATGGGTTCAAGACTTAGGTTAAACAAAGAAAGTTAAAACATTAGCATAAAAAGGGAGACAGTTTTTTGAACTGCCTTTTGAAGTCCCCAAAAATGTCAATGACTATTTAATCAAGTACTGAACATTTAATTTTTCATTAAGCACTTCAAAATCTCCCTTTTCCAGTTAAGGTTTGAAAACTATAACATCACCCAAAAGAATCACAGAACAAAAGTTTCACCCCACCCCACTCCTTTTTTTAAGTGTAAAATAAAGCAGTTGGGGAAGAAGCGTATAGAAAAACTTTCTGGTTGTTTCATGTGTAATTAAGTGGGTTTTTTGTTTTCCATATAGCAGTAATGAGACCAGGCAGCTAGTCATAAAAGATCTCATATAAACAAGCACCTCTTCAGTAAAGGGGAATATGGGTTGCCTTATGATCTGAGTCTTGGGCTGATGTAAAAACAGTAATAAATAGTCTCCAGTAAAGCAAATCTTCAGGCTAAGAGAGCTGACCTAGAGACTACATAACCCTATCGCTGTGTTCAAGCATTAACACGTTGGGCCACACCAGTTGCAAGGATGAACTAATATGAACACCACAAACACAAATGGGGGCTTTATTGCTTTTAACTTTCCTTATTCCCTTTTGTTGCCAAGGGCTCAAAAACTTCCACTGAAGCTTCTGAGATTACCTTCTCCTGCTAATAATGCTGGGGCATGGCATAAAAAGAGCCAGCATCCCTACGTATGCCTGCAGTGAACTACTACAAAAAGATATTTCCTATACGTACCCCACCCCCTGGTTTTTTGGTGTGGTTTTTTTTTTTTTTTACATTTGCTTTATCCACAGGAGACATTTGAGTCTTGATAGATGTTTGAAAGACTATTTCCTTCAAAGCTCTTATGGTACTCTAATCACTTGAAAACAGAAGGTCTAATGCTCTTGACAAAAGAAAAATAACACTCATTTAAGAACATATTCCACATGTAAGACTTGCACACTCATAACAAAAACTGAGTAAACTGTAAACCCTGAGGGAGGTAAGATTGCGGTTGAGTTTTTTAAATAAAAGAAGGTTTGTTTTTTTATACATCACAACTATGATCCCCCCCCCGCAATGGGCAAATACTCTGTATTCACAGTGGTTGATGGAATTTTTTCCTAACTTCTGGTCATTTTTGGACCAGAAAAAAAAAAGTTTTTCCAAGGATTTTCAAAAACGTTTTTGACTCTGTATGAAGACAACCATTACAACTGCAAGCAGCTGAACTATAAAATTAATTTATATAGAGAATCTAAGAAAAGCTGAAGACAGTGTCTCATCTTTCATCTTGCAACTGGAATATTTTAACAGTCTGTGTTGCGCTACTTTACTGTATCATAATTCCCACCCCTTCCCACCCCCCACCCCCCCGCCATTAGGGATATTACTTGAAATCCACTTACCTGTACTAAAAGTTGCAAATATAATAGCTGCAGTACAATGCATTTTCAATTCATTACTTAAAGCTCATTAGCTAAGAAAGAGCATGCACATGCATCGCCGTATGAATTTTTAGCAATTGCTTCAAAAAAAAAATTCACTAGGCATAAAATAAGGAGCAAGTTTTGCACGATACAGAAATAAGCAAGTATATGGCTTGCAGGTTGTTCTTCTAAGCAGAATTCAAAAAGCAAACGCTTTGCTTTAAAACAGCACTTTTTTCAATTCTACTGGATCATTCTTTGTATTTTTAAGAATACTGCAGGGTGGCCATTGGAAAAAAATCCAATATTTAAGGCAAATAAAAGTACAACCATTTAAGTGGCTTGAAATACATAATACTAATGCCAATTTCCTTTTTTTGCATTATAAAAATCTTTAAATAAATTAACAAATTCATTAAAAATCTAACTTTGTCATTTGGGATTTCAGATCACCAATTATATGCACTTTCAAATTTCTCATGTATTTCTAGTTAAAACTCTTACTTTTTCTTTTTTTACATTCAAAACATTTATCTTCAGTCCCATTTTACTTATAAAACAAATGTAAAATTGATATTACTTTCCCAGAACATCGAAATATTTCAGGCAAGGAAAATGCTTCTACTTCTGCCAAGATTTAACACATGCAATGATATTCAAAGGACTTGTTGCCCATGTCACCTCCTTTCCACCTTCCCAAGAAGAGCTAAAAGGCAGATCTCTTTCAATTTCCAAAAAAACTAAAATGCAAGTCAGAGTTACTGTGTTTTACTGAAGACTCTGTGCAGGCATGCACCATCAACACCCCAACCACCTATGAAAAATGCAAGTCTTCATTAAGAGATGCAAAATTATTAAGTCCTCCTCTTACAAAAACATCACCCTTGATTGCAGTCATCAATAAATATCCGCACTGCTGAAGGCCAGAACAGAGTGGAATGGCAGAGACATGACAAAGAAATACTGATTTTGAATCACACCTCTAATAATTTCAGTAAGGGTGAAGCCCTACAGAGATTTCTTTAATTCTTTGGGGAGGTGTGAAAGCCAGCTAGAACAGCAGCCTGGTGAAAGTCTACACTGCTGGATGTTTTGACTTCAAACCTAGAGAAGTTGCATTTTGCAAGGTTACAAATCCTGAAGTTTTCAACATGATGTTCTGCTTACTCATGGGTAGTAGCTTGTGTGGCCAAGGTGATGAATTTAATTAATTAGCACTCAAGAGTAGCAATTGCAATTAAGTTCCATAAGGTGCAGCCTGATTACTATATGTACTCAAGACTGTAGATGCTTTGTTGCATTTATGCACCATTTACAGAGTAGTGAAAAGCTCAAGAAAGTATATATTAAACTCTCAGATAATTCTGGGGACATTACATACGTTATGGGCATATGTTATGGGCATTTCAACAAATGGTGATTGGAAACCTCTCAAAAAATCATGTAAGCACAATGAAACACTCAGTAGCATACACAAACTTTGTTGACATATTCTGTTCTAAACACCTAAGGCTTATTTTAGTGAGCAAAATAACACCATCATTCACAATGCAAACACTTCAAGTCAAACTTCTAATCTGTTTTAATGGTGACTTAACCAAGAATAAGACAGTAATAGTGAGAAGACAAAGACTTTAATAGAGAACAGAAAGGCCACACAAGTAATGAAGTACTCAGTTCTACAAAGTACTGCAAGAGAACAAGCCCAACATTGCAGTCCCTACTTCTGAGCTGGAATTCAAAGAATTATTCTCACACTGATGTCAAAGTTTCTATTACTAACAATATTGCAGGGATTTCTGCATTAAAAGGAGCGGTTTGGCATGACTGTTGTAGGTCCTTACGTAAGCTGGAAGGCTTTAGGACTAGAGGAATCTGTATCCTTTTATCTGTTCTGAGATCAAGCCATTCCTGTAGATAAAGTCTAAAAATGAACACTTTATACTGTTGTTTCTGATTTGCTGGTGAAATCGAGTAGCAGATATATAGCACTGTTGGATCTAGTCTAAAGCAGATAAGGTTTCTGAAGCACTACTAATGCAAGATAAGTTTTTGTTGTTTTGTTTTAGATTCTGGGTGAAACCTACCTCAACAGCAGGTACAGCAAGCAGATAAATGCAAGAGTTTTATGGGTTTGTTTTTTCTTTACAACTGCCTACACACTGGGCAAACGCGAAATTAATCTTCTGCTTAGATGCTCAGTTACTTTAAGTAACACATATATAAAATCTGTGAAGGCAGTATGTTTTCTAGAACATCATGGATAATAGTTTGTGGAGAGCAAGCGAAAGCTACAAATTAATTCAGAGGATCTAACAAGAGAAATGCATGCATAAGACTAACAGCAGGGTGGCACATCCTATGGATAAATTTTATGTGAGTATCCTCATGGCATACGCATGAGATGCCTCAGGGCATCTTTTTCTCAAAAACTCTGGCATGTTAGGCAAAACTCATCACAGTAAGAGCTGACAGTTTATAATTTCTCTTTACCAAAGTACAACTATGACAGTATTCAGAAATCATATTTGTGTTAAAGCTTCTTTAATTGCCTGGAAAGTGAGGACAAGCAGTGGAGAAGAATAACTTGCCTTAATACTCAAGTATTATCAGATTTCTGATTTTCTACATCTGAAACCCAAAATGACAACTTTAAGTCTATATATTATACTTGCAAAATACTCAAGTTTTAGAAGTAGTTCTACATTTAATTTACTCTTGTAGCATGGAAAAATTGGATATATTAAATGACATTATGGATTTCTAACTGTTAAAGCAAAATTCAAACTTTTCCTTAAGAACCCTCTGGATTATAGAGAGCTTATTATCTCTATATATGCTTAAGTTACAAAAACAGTCTTCTGAGACAACTTTAAAGAGAAACTATATGGTAAATATGATTCTGTAAAGTTCTACTATAATAAACATTAAGGTTATATTTCGGATGCTAATTGCCTCTGAACACAAAACATATCCACAATTTTAAGACATAATGTAATGTAAATTCTCCAATGCTAACCCAGTTTGCCAAAATCATTTGCTGCAACTGCAAAAACAAGAAACACACCTGGGAAGTACAACATGTCAGGCAGCTCTACAAAGCATTTAAACTGCTATGCTTTCTGATCTTTACTGTGAAAGAACCAATAAAACAACAGTTTTTCATAGAAACCAATTCCTAACAGAGGTCAGGATTTTACAAGAATACCAAGACCTACTTTTTGGTTCCTGTTTTTCAGTTTGTATCTAAAAGAAAGATCATATTTATTTAGGAGAAATTTTATATCCAAAGCTATTATATGCTTAAGTCAAATAAAGGAAAGAAGAGAAAGGGAAAATCACATCACTGTATTGGCCAGCACTGTACATAGTACTTTAGTCTCTTAAAACAAGTTTGAAACTTGGAGATCAACATGCACATTTAGATAAGGTGCTAAAGGACATATGGTGTTATATCAGAATTTTTAGTGTGAAGAATTTTTGGCTTCTGATCTCCATTTGAAAATGAAGACGTTTTACAAAAATCTAAAAATAAACTTAAGAAAAAAGATTCTAGTTATGCATAACAAAATGGGAGGTTATACAATGTCTAAATCATATTATTGAAGAACATGCCATAGTTGACCGGAACAAGCATTCCATCCTCAGTGTCATTTCTGGATGTCACAAGAAAAAGTAAGAGATGAGATTAAAGGCACAAAAATATAGCTGATTTTAATCTGACTCTTCTGCTGCACTGGAGGTCTACTCACCCCAGCCTTTTTTTTTAAAAAATTTAAAGTAACAGAAAAAAGATGTTTCTCCAAAATTCTTTCCCCCAAATTTGCTCTAGATAAACATGCATTAAAAACAAATAATAGACCTACAGAATCCTAGAATTACATTGGTTTGAAGGGACCTGGCCCAAAGCCCTTGCTGACCTAGGTGATGCTCTAGTTTGTTCAAGTTTTGAATAACTCCAGAGATGGAGACATCACAACCCCTCTAGGTCCCTTTTCCAGGGTTTGATTATCCCTGCAAATTAGTATTTAAAAAGGCCCCTTCTTCCCTTAAATTTTCAGTTTCAGCTTTTTGATTCTTCCAGCAACAGTTTTACTAATTCTGCTATCAGTCAGCCAGTGTTCATTTTTAGAAAAACGTGCAGTAGGCAACCATTTAGTATGCATATCAGTACATTTCCATGTAAAAACAATTATCTTATTTTAAGACAGTAGTAGCAGCAATATTAACACAGCTCAGTATACAGATACCAACACCTAGGAAACTTAAAATTGCCCACAAAAGCCAGTTATGCCTTCCAACAATACTGACATAGCAAATCTCAGAAACCTTCACAAAATAGTAATAAGAAATATTTATTCAATACCACAGACAAGACTGATCAGATCTAGAATAAGAAATTTTGATTAAAGATCTCTATTCTGAAAATACTTTTCTAAATGTCTGACAAAGTCTGTATGCAAACAGACTACATTTCCAGTTTTCCTCAAATGAAAGGTAAGACAATTCTATATAACATGCACCTCATAAATAACAATATAATAATAAAAACTATATTGTTTAAGTTATATTTTTAAGAATAAATATTCAGATATGATGTACAAAGTCACCATAGTTCAGGTAAATTTATATTTACAAAATCTTCCTTTTAAGATATTAGGCCATCTGTAGGATTGTTGCTCTTGATTTTATAGAAGTCCAACTAAATTACAAAGCACAAATCTGTACCAAAAAGGAAAGCATTAAAGAATTCGTTCTGGACCTCAGGATAATTTATAATCATCTGAAATTAAAACTTCAAGGTTGTTTGCTTTCCTACAGGGTTCTCAGACTATCAAAACTGAATACCAAGACACCTTTTTTTTGTAATGTCTAGAATGAACACTTAGAAATCCACATGCATAATAATGCTTATATTCAAAAAGCAAAAACAAGCAGCTCTCCAAAGAGATACGAAACACTTCTGATCCTTTCAAACCATGTTCAAAGTAATTTTATAATTAGTATTAATTTCCAATGAAGTGTAGTAAGAATACAACAGCACTGCCAATTTTCTTTTATAAAAAGGCCCAATCCAACTGCTGCTTTAGTTACAGAACTTTGCTTTAAATTTTAGCATGGCTTGCAAACAGAAGTTTTTCTGTCTTTCTACATATGCAAAAAAAAATTCACACATAGCAAACTGCATGTAGAGGCCTAGTACTAAATCTAGTATTCTTGCCTGAAGATTTGGTAGGACTATGAGTACTGAAGGCGGTAAGGGATTTGGAAAACCCCACACATTCCATGGAGAACACTACTACCTGTTGTGGGCTAGGCATTGGGAAGTGCCTACCTGCCAAAGAAAGAAAACATACTGTATTTGTAAAATGGGAATATATTTCTGTTATGAGAGAAATGGAAAGCTTTAAAATTAACATTTAAAACTAAGCTGTAATAGTACTGAAAATTTTCTCTTTAAGATGAACTTAACCCCCTCACATTACAGTAGTTGTGCTACTTAGAAACCCTATTTCAGTAACATTCAATTCTGCTTCCTGCTCTCTTCAACACAATATCTATGCTAATAATTTTAGATCCTTGTTCTTCTTTGCAGATCTAAAAACATTAAATTCTTACTGAACATGAACTATTTAAAGCAATTACTCTTAAGCTTTCAGCAGCCATATTCTCTTAAAAAACCCAGGAGACAAATATAAGCAAAACAACAGAACTAACCAGTTTTTGTCTTTAATTGCAGTTGTCCTCTGCTGGGTGTATGAGCTCCTCCTCCAAAGATAGCAGACCACATTTTGTTGTTAAGTGGATGAGCCATAATTCTATACAACTCATCGCTAGAATGTGTTGCTAGGCCATGGATGAAGAGACTCAGATAGACCGCAGTTAGGATTTCACAAAGTAAAACTGTGAGACCTGGCTGGGCTTCCTCACCAGCAGAATTCAAGAGACATATTAGAGACGTTATTCCTGTTTACAAAAAAAAAAAAAGCATGTATGTGTGTGAACATACTCTGGATTATCATCGGTATTTTGTCTAGCAACCTACATTATTTAGTACCTTCTTTTGTAGAAAAGTTCTAAGTTTTAGAGGAAATTGGAAACTCCAGGAGAAAGTGGCATGCTATTTAACAGCTTCATATTTTTGACTAACAGTTAAAGAAATATACAGCAACTTTTCAAGAATTAGAGAGGGAAAAAGAATCACAAAAAAGCACTCAAGTTTTGGAATACATGTTAAATAAAACATTGGAAGCTTTAATTCAACTCCCTGGTACTGTGTTATGATATAACATTTAGTTACCTTACTTACATGAATCTTTCTTCCCCCTATGTCTCAAACTCTCTCTTTTCTGGCTTCTCAGTTCTTTCAGCAAAGGGTTAGCTCTTTATTCTCTAATTTTAATCCAGTGGCTCACGGTACATTCAATACATAGCATCCAAATCTTATACTTAAGATAAAATCACTGATCTGCTCATTGACTATCCTGTGGCGCTTGTTTCACCAGTTAGGTTTACAACTCCAGCGTAATACTGTAAGCTGAAATGCTATATTCTCACTTTACAGTGGCAAAACCAACCAAAAACCACGGGCATCAACTTGAACTATGCATTGTCTAACAAGTGCTCTTTCACCTAAGTACAAAATATCTTGTAGTGTTTTATGCTTCCACAAAAAGTTGTAAAGAGTTTCAGATGTGGCTTCGACTATGTCCCTTTACGCACATAAAAGAAAATAAAAACAGCAGTGGTTAAAGAATTCTGCTTTGTGTCATACTCTCCCATGTGCACATAAGGCATGGGAAGGTAATAAAAAAAATAAGATAAATCAGCTTGAGATGATGTTACCTATAAGTACAACTGCTAACAATCCGTTGTCTCATTCATTAGAAATTTAACTTTGCAAATAGTAAAACAAGGAGAAAAGATGACAGTCTGATTTATCTCTAAAATCTGTAGATTCAGTGACAGAACTTTTAGCAGAAAAGAAAAAAAAAACAATAACAAACATACTGCTTAAGGTTCTCCAGAAGATTTTTTTAATGTGAAATTTTCTTATTGAAAAAACAAATCCCATAATATGAAACTATATTTCTTGGTTACACCTACTTTAAAAGTTAGTGCTGTAAACTGAAGCTCATACAGACATGTATTACATAGCTTACACTCCCTGTAACGTGACCAGTGTAGCTTCATTAGCATAGTTCCCAGCAGATGTTAAGAATAACCTGAAGTCCTACATGGGTTCTAAAGTTACAGCAAAAAAAAATTCACTATAAACTTTTTCCTCAACAGTTTCAGGTTAGTTCAAAAGTTGTACATAAGCGACAACCATTCTGAGATGGAGCACAAACTAAGACAGCCTTTCAAGTCCTTTTCAAGAGTAAGGAAGTAGAATAATAACGAGACTGACTGTTGCCTGCAGGGGGAAAAAGTAGAGCACAACACAACACTTAACCCTACTTTACCTTCACTTGTCCTTTGCTAGATCCCCCACTAACATTTTTTAGTATGAGAAAGCAACATAAATCAACTTGACTTAGTGAATAACCAGAGTTACTAGCTTGCAGCTTTCAAAGAATAAAGATTTTATTAAAGAACTTATTTTTACCACACAGCTGTTAAAAATACTACTAGAAAGTCCAGAGCATAGCTACATGCTCTTACAGTGGATCCAGACAATTAAGTTTTCCTTAAGAGGAAAGGAACAGATCAACTTTAGGTACCTGGCCACTGAGCAGGTGATGTATTGGGAGTCGCTGTTTCTTCTAAGCCTGTTGTTCTTAGAGAATGGCGCTGAGTTAATAGCACTGTCTGATACACTGTTCCAGTGAACTGATTTGCTTGAAATGAGCTGTGAAATGGAAAAGTGGGAAGTTGTAAATATATATTAAAACAATGTTTAAAACTATTCAAGTGATAGTCCTTTCTAGATGTAGGCAGGTGTGAGCACTACCTTCTGGTGCACTATCTATTATACCATCATTACAGTGAGACAGTGTGTTGACCATTCTCTAAAAAGTACTTTTCAAAGACCTTTACCTGTAGCTGTGGCCATCACAGAGACATTGGTAGATGCAAGCAGAGAGTGATGCTGCTAAGGTATGCATTACATATATCTGTAAGAAAAATTTTATAGAACATGTTACATTCAAGATGAACAGTGTTTAGTATCATAGCCTTTCATGCATACAGATTAATAGCAAGCACTGAATATGGAAGGTATAAGCACTTACAGCAAAAATCACTTACATAGCCATCTTCTCTTCCAAATTCATTTCAGATAAATTAATTCACTTTGCAATGAAAGGCATGCAGAAGCACTCACTCACCTTACAAAACCATAATCACAGATCAGCTCTAGCACCAAGGTTTTCAATTAAGAAACAGCAATATATTAACCCTCTGTACAACTGTCGTAAGTGATTATACCCTAAGACAGTAGCTGGCTTGGAATACAAAGGCTTTCCTTCAGAATGAAAGCTATAATGCAGCTTCGTTTTTGACCAATTCTTGTGCAGCTCTTGGACACATACACAATTTACTCAGTATCACACTGATCGCTATTTTTATCATAGCTGATGCTTTTCTTAATGTATCACAAAACACACATGTAAAGAGCTAAAGAATTTTTTTATCAAAAAGGTTCATTTTGAAAAAAATGGTATCATAACTCATTTGTCTGTTCCCTCTGAAACAAAGCACAGACTAGGAACTGAGCCATCTCTTAAGAGTTCTCTAGAAATCTCGAGTAAAAGTAAACATTTTGTATGCCTAAAGCATACAAAACTTAAGGAAAGATTTAACCTAACACTTTAAAGTTTGGTTTCTAGTCAAATGTTAAATACAGAAGAAATCCTACAGAAACATAAATTAAAAAAAAAGACTATATTTTACTGTATAAACATATATACTGTTTCACAAAAAAAGTCTGAGTTTACTGCACTTGGATGACCATCAGTTTTTATACTTTAAAACTTAATTTTACTTAGGTCCAGGACTGAACTGTGGAGTTTAACATTAGTATAACAGAAGTAGCAATCATACTGTCGTAAAGGCAAATTTGACACAGAGTGTAGTACAACATGTTTTCCATAACAGGTGTCATCTTGGTCAAATACTCAGTCCTGAGAGAGACCAGTCTACTTCAGCTTGTTGAACCAGATGCTCAGTGCCTCAACAATAAGCAATAGTCAGTGGACATTGTTTCATCCCAAGAGAAGTATCACAGAAAATACTTATGTTCCACAGTTTTATTACTTGTCACAGGTATGCATATCAGAAAGTTTTCATGCTGTCAGAAAAATATTCACGACTTCAGCAAACTGGACAATAACAACAAACACCTCAATTAAAAATACACACCTTATTGTTCTGAGTATCTGGATGAGGTGGCGAATCAAGGTTTATTATGGCATGTAATATATCATGAGTTAAGTTACCAAGATGTAGCAACGGATTAGCAACCACTGTTTTGGCACTAGCTGTGCAAGCAAATAGGAGAGGTATGGAGCTTTGCTCTGGTAGAGGGCTAGAAGGTTTCTGCATTGACTGCTCCTGAAAACAAGCAAGAAACACACACACAAAGTGATAGTACAGCTTCATAAAGAGAAAAGCAGAACTTTTTAAGGAGGAGAAGGGGATTCTAAACAACAAAACCCCCATAATCTACAGAAAACATAACATGTTAAAAACAGTGTCACACTTATTATAATACAGATGCATACTATAATAGGAAAACTTCAACAATAATATAAAACACATTAAAAAACCTACAACAAACCTGAAGCAGACAAAACACACACTAAGCTCCCCCACATACCTGCTGAGACTCCTGCAACAGCAGAATTAATTCCATTCTGACAGATGCCAAACCTCCACCATGAGAGCCATGAAGTATGCAGTAACTAAGGAACATTCTTAGGAGAGACTGGTATTTCAGAAGCCATTGACATCTTTTCTGAAAGTCTTCTTTTTGTAGCATATTTTTTTGCTGTTCAGCTAAGTCTTCAGTATTTTCATGTAACGGAACTTCCTCTGGCATCACGTTTATTCCTGACTGTCTCTCTTCTACTTCAACACTATAATCACAGGTCTTTTGAAGAGCTACCACTTCTCTTTCAAGCCACTGGTAAAGCTGATACCTCAACTTCCCACCATCTACCTCATAACCAGTGGACAGGGTACGAAGCTCTACAGTAAGAATTTTCAGGCATGCTCTGAACTTCAGCTGTGCTGAAATTATATCTTCTGATGGACTTAAAATATCTTTGTCATCAACCACACTAAAAGATTCTGTGTAGCTAGAACTTGTTTCAGGTAATTTTTCAGTTTTCTTTGGAGGTTTTAGCTCTTTCATTACCAGGGAAGAATCTTCACTCTCATCACTTTCATCACTGTCTGACTGTAGTTTCAATTGTTCATCTTGGAATACCACACTTGGCTGGCTCCAGTCAAAGGAAAGAGTTGAACTTGAATGTTTTCCTGATGAACAGTCTGAAGGTGAACCTAGACCATTAAATACTGGCTGTGACCAATCAACACTGGAAGATCGGTCTTTTGTTTCCAACTCTCTAACTGGAGAAGATGGTGAGAAATCTTTACTAGTATCCATTAAACTAGGGGATCTACAGAAAGACTTTGACTTCTTGACAACTTTGGGCATCTTTGATAACACTTCTAAGGCCAACATAGGACAACCAGCTTTTAGATGAGCATATGCAGTTGTGAAAAACAGCCGTCTTTCGCCCATGTTGATTTTGTCAGCTAATCCATTTTCTACTGTTAGGCAAATGTGTGTGGAAGATGTATCAGAAGAGCCAAAATGACGTCTCAACAATAGAGGATGTGTTCTTAAGTAGTTATAGAAGTTAAACACTGCAGGGTTACAACTTGATGAACCGTCTCCTTCATCTGAAAGGATATTGCATCATGAGGAAAATCTACCATTCTGTATGAAATAATCCATCTGCAAAGTTCTAAGTCAATCAGAAGGCTATCAGGTCTTAATACTCATTCTACCTTTTACTTCCTTGCACCCCCCACTTTTCACCTTCCTTTGCACCTTCATCATTTGAACATCTTGGGAGAGAGGACACTGCAACCTAATCACTACTAAAAAGAGAAGCTTGAGGAGAAAAGCAGGTAAAACCTTGAATTTAAAACAGCTGCCATTTCTTTTCCTTGCAGTTAGGCCAATTCTGCTGCAGTCAAACAAGACCACATTCCTGTTTGGTTTAGATTTCTGAAGTTCCCATCACTAAATGGCAATAAGATGTTACACCTCACTGAAGTTTTTTACTTAAAGAAAGTTTTTTAAGATTTTGGATTAGTATTTTTTATTTTGCCTACATCTTAAAAATGCAACTTATAATAAAACTCAGAAATCCATAACTTTTATACATAATGATCTCATCATCGCTTTTATGATTATCTCATACGAAGACATGAATTACACAGCGGTGCAGCACCTACACATTTTATTTTCATGCCCAAAACCACAACATGAAAAACCCTGAAAAGATACGAGCATCAGCATAGGATGATTCACACAGCTTTTAAAGAGTCGAGGTTAGCTGAGATATACCCTTACTGTCTCCTCTATCAGGAGTTATAGCACAACTGACTACAGATAATAGGAAAAGGTACATGAAAGAGTGCCTTTTAAGTAAGAAAATAAAGCAAAACACCACAAAAAGCCACTGAACTGATTAAAAAAAGTAGTAACATTTAAGAATTATTTTACACAGGAGGATGTGACCACGACAGAAACAACTAAGTACTATATCCCTCCTTTGCTCAAAATTATCCTGAGGCATGTAACTTCTACTGAAATCAGTTTTCTAAAATGAATTACACAACTCTGGGGATTCGAGACTTCATTTATCCCTGTCAAGTTTCTCTCAGTACCAGGACTGAAACCAGGCAGCATGCTAACTGCTAGGGACTTGAAACATGTGATTTCCTTGAGAACATCAACTTCAGGAAATAATACAACTGATTCTTAGAAGGCCTATAAAGTGAGCAAGCAAACAGTGAAAAGAATAACTTTAGGAGACTTACATGCTATTTCAGGCACCACGTGGGCTTCCATGTATCATAGTAAATATAAAAATCTTTCCTATGGCAGTTTGTCATTGTGGTCAACCATTCTTCCCAAGGACTAAAAACTACAAAACACCATGTCTTCCAGACTCTGGTATATAACTGAACTGTGCAATCAGAATTTTTTCCTACATTGTGATAGAGCCCAATTAACTAATGAAGTTAATTTGCCTCTTCATCTTTAAGCTGCCGCTGGAAAAATAGCTATATCACTGCAGGGTCATTCCCATTATCCTGATATTCACATACTTAAGGGATAAATTAAGTATCCATTCATGGGTTACAGGATAACACCACCACAGTCACCACTTTTACTGTAAAAACCACATACATTGCTTCAGCAAGCTATTTATTAGTAACAGTGAGCAACTGTGCAGTACCTAGTCTTGTTGACACTACACTTCCAGAAACTACGATTTAAATGAACAAACAGTTAACACCAATCTAACAGGCAAAATACTCATATTCTTACCTCCTTCACCTTCAACAGAATGTTTAATCAAAGTGTCAAGAGCCTTGCTATAATCTTCCAAAATCCAGTAAGCCATACTTCGGAGAAAAGGGTCACAGTGCATGTTTCCTGAGCTCTCTTTTCCAGGAAACACACTTCCCAAAACTCTCTTCTGTAGTACAGATTTATAAGTACTGGATACTTCAAACTCTGACTCATAAAGTCTTGATATTACAAGAGCCAATTGAATGTCATTCAGTTTTTCAAGGCAGACCTGATTGAAAATAAATATATTCACAAGACCAAACATTATAATTTTTCTTCTGGTTAAAATGATCACAACACAGGAAGTGACACAAATCTGTTCAGACTGAGATTAGAAGGTCTATCAATTCAATAATAAATTAGCAGGAACTATGCAGAATAGCTGTGGCCAACTATCATATACAAGATGTGATTTTCAATTTCTTCAGTTTAAGTCTGACATGACAATAGATCTTTGAAATCAACTGGTTTCAATAAATCACTGTCAGTGTGCAAATGTCACCTCTTGAAGCTGGATGTTTTGGTTACGAAGCTTTACAGAACAAATACTTCATTATCAAAGAGATGAATTTCTTCCCAACTTTTCAATTCAAACAGACACAGGAAATTTTTTTTTTTTTGTGAAGGTATTCAAGGAGTCAAACTAAAATACTGCCAAATGCCTTCAATTTTCAGATCTTGAACTTCCTAATGAAAAACTATGTTGTCTTCGACAGGGCAGACAATCTGAGAGCAAGTTAATCGTAGGCAGGCCTCTTAATATTATTACCATGGGACTTTTTAGTATCACTAATATGAGAGCTAAAACAGAATCAAGAATTTGTATTTGTATATGTCATTAATGGGGGTGGGGGGAGACCACATGGGGGAAAGAGAGCACAAACCAACCAGAATCTTCACAGTCTTAAACACTTTAAAAAGTTCATTATTTTATTACCTCCACTGCATCTTTTAAGTGTCCTGCCAACAAGAAAAATGCTGCAGAATGTTCAAAACGCTGCTTGCCAAGCAAAGAAAAAGCATTCTTTAATGCTGCTTTACGCCATCTGTCCTCAGTAAAGTTGTTTCCGAAAAACTGTGTCATTTTAGTATCTTTTTGGGACCTGCATATTGAACATAATTGATAAAAATATCATATATTTTACTAGATCCATTATGGCTCTTCATTTCCTCAGATGCCAGCAGAATTTTACAGAGATCTTTTCATTAGGAAATGCAGAGGCTCTCACTACACTGGAAGCACAGGAGGCTTCATATTTGAAAATAACAAAAAATTTAGTAAACACAAAAACTACTGGTATTTCCAGTTAACCTGATAGAAATACAGAAAAGCTTATTTTTCTCAGATGAGCTCTTAAGAGTAAGTGACAATTAAAACTATTTTTTAAAAACTTTGCAACATTGAACCCTATACTATGAAATGCCAGTTTGAAAGATAGACTTAATTCAGTCCTCTGAACTTAAGATAAAATTTATAAGAACAAAAATTTTTCTAAAAGGTAGCCATGTCATTCCACACACTACACAAGTAGTCCTCAAAATTAAATCAGAATTAAGCAGTGATTGAAATTACAGTAGATTTGAGGCTAAAATCTGAAGCATCTACCTTCAGAAACAGCAACTAAATTACCTCAGTAAACACAAGATGATTAAAAACTATCCACTCAATGTAGTGACTAATTTAGAAATTCAATCTCAGCTTTCAGTGGTAATATTTGTGCTTCTTTTGGAATACCATCACATTCAACTTATTTCGCTAATTTATACCAGACAGTATGAAACTCTAAGAGCTTGCATGTCTCCTACCTGTATAATCCCCAGATCACAGCCTTCTTTTTCATTGCAAGGTAAAAAATGGCTGCGTCAAGTGGATCATTGTTTCGCTGAAAGGCTGCTTTAGCCACCTGCAAAGACAGTTCAACAGCAAAAAACTAACCAAAATTTAAATGAAACTTAAACAGGATACCTGTTGCTTCTGGTATGCTATGCCCCATGGTGCTTGGAAGTTCTCTTTAATACAGGATCCCTCCCCTCACTACAAGTCTGGCATAAGAACACATGAAGATACCACAGCTTCAACCCCTTGTTTTTGTTTGACGTAATTTATCTAATGCTTTTCCAGTTCTAGAAGCTTTTTGGCAGATCAAATGGGAATGCTGTCATGGTTTTAGCTGAGATAGAGATAATTTTCTTCACTGCAGCTGGCACAGTGCTGTGCTTTGGACTTAGTATGAAAACAACGTTGACAACACACAGATGTTTTAAGTGTTGCTGGGCAGTGCTTGTACTAGTCAGGGACTTTTCCAGCTTCCCATGCTCTGCCAGGTGCACAAGAAGGCAGGAGGGGAGGGGGCACAGCTAAGAGAGCGGATTCAGACTGACCAAAGGCATATTCCATATCATGTAATGTCATGCCCAGTAGGTTACCTGGGAGGGGCTGGCTGGGGGAGGCAGGCATTAACTGGGGCTCGGGGCCCGGCAGCATCAGTCGGCGGGTGGTGAGTGGTCGTATCGTTTGTGTTTCTGGGTTTTTCCCTTTTCCTTTCTATTATATTACCATTATTGTTATTACTGTCATAAAATATAATAATGAATTAATTATGAAACTGTTCTTAACCCACAAGCTTTTTTTTCCTTTTGCTCTTCCAATTCCCTTCCCCACTCCACAGGGCTGGGGGGAGTGAGGAAGCGGCTGCGTGGTGTTTAGTTGCTGCCTGGGGCTGAACCACGACAAATACCTACATCTGAAATCATTCCTGAAATCATAAAATTAATTTATTAGTTGCTCTGGTAGTCACAGGACAGATGGGAGTCTTGAACAACAGGGTGGGACCAGTCACAACAGGAGAAGAACTGTTTACATGAGATTACTTTTGGAGGTTGGAAAGGAAAAAGGGCTAAGTGACAGCAAGAATAGTCCAAGACCCATGTAAAGTAACCTTAAATCCAAGTCCAGGATACTTGGAACTTTTTACGTGCGAGGCAGGTAAGTTTCATAAAGTGATGATTAATTGCCGAAGATTGAAAAGTGAAAGTAGAGACATGCATTTTACCAGTTCATGCTTTGTAGTCAGAGTATCTTGTGCATGTCATTTTCTAGCTCAACACACTCAGCTTTTCCAAGAGCTTAAAACAAGTGTTAATGAGATTAGGCTTATTGCCGTATTTGTGATTACTAAAATGCATATTTCCACCAAAAAAAAAAAACCCAAAACAAACAAATAAACCAAAGCAAAACAATAAAAGCTTTTGTTATCATGGAAATGTAATCAGTTTGCAAGACAGATGTACAATATCTTAGTTGTCCAACTTCTGATAGGTTTCTAGGGAGAACCTTTTCCCATAACTTGTTGCCTAATTTTGCTATAAAATACAACTATATGCTCAATCTGAATCTTGAGCATCCACAATAAGCACTGTGCACTGCCACCTTCAAAAATGGAATATCTAAAAGCCCAAGACGTACTTCACTGGAATCTGAAAACTGAAGTACTAAAAAAATACAAAAGTTCACATTCATACAATAAGCTATATGTAGAAAAGAAATACAGCACGAAACATTTAGAAACACTGAACGTACCTAAAAATTTAAAACATGTAAATAGAAGGTAAACACCAGAAGACAGCTGTTTGAAATAACTTTGGTAATTTTGTTCCAGAACGCTATATTTACCTTTTCTATGCATTTCCGCAAGCTATGGATATTTCGAACCCACCATCCTATACCCATAGCTCTGAGTTCTGACCATGTTGGATCTCCTTTCTGCACTGCAGGGAGCATGCTCAGTAGTTCTTCCTCCGCTACTGAGTGAAACGCCCAGGCAAAATGACTAGTAGACAAGCCTACATAATAAACCATTTAAAAAGAAAAAAAAAAAAAAAAGATTCACTAATAAAATAATCTAGAATCTGAAGTCAAGAGGGTGGGAAAAGGAGAAGGGAAAAAGGTTGTGTTGTTTGCTTATTTTGGATTTCGAAGTGCATTGCTGGTGAGGCAACAGAGATTTAAGAATATTTGTAAGCTGCATACCAAATATTAAAGAAAACTCATACATATTAAAACAGTTTTTCACCTGCAAATTTATTAAGTTTGCAAATAACAGTGTTCCTTAGGTACTTAGAGTGGGTGACATTAAGATTAGCCATGATACAAAATGCCACATACTGACTCAACTCTGAAGTGGATAATCGCAACTCTAGTGAGGGCCAGGAGACACTTCTTCAAACAGAGACACACTCAGCTGCACCTCTGCAGCTGCCTTGGAGGCACTTCTTGCTCCCAGTGATTTCTGAGCTCAGCAGAAACAGAAGTATCTCGGCTCAAAGTGTTCTATCACAGAGCTAACTCAGCAGTGCTCATTAGTGGCAGTCCTAGCAAATTCCAGCCTCTGATGCAGCTGAGGGGTGACAAGCCATTAGATTGGAAATGCCATCAACTGTTGTGATGACTAACGAAATGGTAAAGAAGCAATCACAGCCAGTCCTTTAGATTTGATTAGGCTTAATCAAATCTATCTCAGTCATCTGGAATATCAGGTTGGAACTACTTGAAACTATACCAAAGAAAGCTATTGGATAATTATGGTAAGCATATGAAGAGACATTTAAAATCTGCACAAGGTTATTGGAATACCATGGTACCAGAAGTACAGAAAAGCCAGTTCTTTTGGGAAAACAGGAAAAAAATTAAAACTGAAATTGTTAGGGGAAAAACAAAGTCACTTCAGTTCCCAGACCTCTCCCTAAAACAAACAGACATTTCCTGCTCTGGAATATATTAATATTGAACAATATTTAAAACAAAAACAAAACCAAAACAAACAAACACAAAATAACTCATTAATTCTGCAGAGGCATGTCAACAGCAGAGTGATCATATGTACAGCTACATCACTAAGATTCACCTCATCTAAGAAAACACATCAGTTACCTTGGTGAAGCAGTTGAGCTCGATGTACAGGAGGAAGTGAAGTTGTTAGAAATGTGTGAAGACGAACAGCCAATAAAAATTTTAAACCACACTCATCAAGAGTTTCTCCACCTGGAATTAAATATTTTTATGCACACATTAGAGAAACTACTAGAAGTAGCTATTTGCTGTCTTAACAGAAGAAATATTTCACAATTCTGTGACTACCAGTGCTTTAAATTCATAAATATAATGGCTTCATTCATAATTCTTCCCTTCCAGGAAAGGAAATAAGGAAAATTTCAAATATAAGAAGTTTTAAAGTTGTTTGTTCTTAATCCAAGAAAGTGTTACCATATCAAAAAAAACATAAAGTTATTTCACAATTTCTCTACATAGTGCAAATACCGGCCGTTAAGAAAGTTGCCTCTTCAGAAGTGAATTAGAAACAATAATGGTATGTGAACTGATGGACTAACACTGGAATTAACAGTTAGCAATACAAAATTTTATTTTATGAAAGTCTGAAGTGTCGAAACTTTAGTGAAATAGTAAATACTGTGATGGCAGAGTAACCAACACAGGGTATACTATGAAATAAAACTATGATGTGCTTTCATAAGCAACAAAAATATTCCAAAATAGGAAAAACTCCCCCAAACAAAGGTTGTGAAGCACAGTAGTGCATTTAACTTAGAAGAAACAGCTTACCCTGATTTCTGTCTCTGCTTTCTCCGATGTCAGTACTGGTAGTAGCAATTGTATCTGCCAAGGCCATCAACGACATTTGCTCCATCCTAGTCAGACCTGGTAAGCTTGAATGAAGCAAGTGACGAGAAAGAACTTGAGCATGCTCTGGTCCAAAGTAAGTTGGGCTATACTGAGAAAGATCGATGACTTTTGGTTTCGAACTTTCTTCCTCTGCATCAAATGTAACAAGTTCATCTGTACTTATAATAGTACTTTGAAAGAGATCTTCGTAATTGTCATTCGGCATATCTTTTTTATTTTGACTGTTTTGATTATTAGCCTTCTCTGAACAGGAATGAGATGAATCGTCATCCGCAGCAAGCAGAGCATACAAAGGCAATGGTGGAACAGAGTCTATTTCAATATAGTCTGTAGTCTCACTTTTGCTGAATGTTTTGGGATCTCTGGCAGTACTTCCACTAGCACTGATGGTTAGAGATCTGAGCCTCCTATCATGATTAGGTTCAGATTCATTTATAGCAACAACTTCTCCAGCAATGCACTTCACCAGATGGGACAGAATGGCCTTTGCTCTACGTACTTTACCAAGGTCCATGAGTTCCAACAGTTGATATGGATGGTACTGAGGTAAAGTGGGAGATAGTGTATGAGCTGCTTCAAAAAGACCAGAGTCTTCCATTTCTGTAGACAGATCACAGGCAGATCTCTTCCCACTAAGTTTCTGTGCAAGGCTGGTCATAGATCTGGTCAAGGTTCGCTTTGGCGGATGCAGACCTGAGGCAGCTGACTGGCTTTGTTTCATTAAGCTAGCTGTACACGGCATACTTCCACTGCACGAATCTGTACTAACTAGTTCCTGCTTGGAAGGAGATTGCCACTGGGAATAAACATGCATTTCACAATCCATTCCAACTACTAGAATGCCATCACGCACCCAAGACAAAGAGACTGGAAAAGGAGGTGACCCCTCTACAGATGAAACCAAGTCGACACAACGCAGCAGAACAAACCTAGAAAGTGTTGTAGCCTTCATACTGCCACTATGGGAGACTGTAGTAATCTCCTTACCATTCTGTTCTTGCATTTTCCCAGACACCTGACCAAACATATAAAGTTTTGATCCTATTCCCACTGTTAGAATATGTGAACCATCTTCCCTAGACATCCAATCTAAGTGCACCAAGTGCTTAGTGCTGGGCATAATATTCCCACCATGAGACAGAGAAATGTCTTGTTGGTTATATGCCACTAAATTGCTATCAATACTAACACCAGAGCCTAACATGGTGCCTATCTCATCTAAATGAAGAGTCTGTTCTAGAATCCAAGAACCACCGCCTGTAGATTCACATTCAAAAATACCGACATGCATTACGAAATTTTGAGAAGGATTACTATTTTTAGATGTTACCTGCTTGTATGCTACTGCTAATCTGTTTGTGTGAGCACAGCTAACTTCAGTTGGCCTTCCTGGAACATTAATAGCACTACTACTAAGAAGTCCATCCTCAATCAGTAAAGGCCATTCTTCCCATACATATGTAACATCACTACGTGCACTACATTCTGGCATGGAGGAAGCTGATGATTCAGTAGTAACTCTGCATCTCCAGAATCGAACTTTTCCATCAGAGCATGAAGTAGCCAGCAGATACGGTGCACGACAAACAGGATATATGGAAGAAGAACTCAGATGTCCTAAAATTAAATAAAATACATTTTTACTGAGGAGAATATTAAAAAGCAAGCAAAAAAGTAAACACACTTTTATTCAGTTATTTTATTATTCTGAAACAAAAAAATATTAGCACTTCCTCACAAAGAAGGTTGTTTGCAGGGCCTCACAAAGGAGACAACATGACAAAAATACTATGAAGCTATTTGCTTCCATTTCATGCTCTAGAAAGGAGTCAAATTATACAATTTGAACCTCAATATCCATCCTCTCTCCCATCAAACAAATGTTTCCCACTCAGAAATCTGAAACTATTTATATTTTTGCAAAGACTAGTGATGGAAGCCTTAAAATTTAAGTATAGATCCTACAAAAAATTCTATGAACGCCTGCAAAACCAAATTTGTGTTTCTATAATTCCTTTTATTGGAAGGTTCTGGAATTCAATAAGTACTACACCTTAAATAAAAGCTTTACTTTAGTATTAGTTCCAGGATTGAGACATAAAGCCAGGGGAACAAGTTTTAGCAAATCTTCTGGAACCACCTACAATAGTTTTTAAAATTAAACAAAAAATACCAAACTTACTATTACTTTGTTTCTATTTTAAGGCCAAAGTCAGAAAGGCAAGAATGTCTTATTTTATTCTTCAAAGAAAATTACAAACCTGCTGATGGCTTTACACTTATTATCTCTACTCCTTCTGGCAAACTCAACTCTTGACTATATACCATTCTGGAGGACAAAGTAAGCCAGCTGGTGCTCTGAAGGTTTGCTCTACAGGCTTGATACTTTTGAGTGAAAGGTGACTGGATCTTCTCTGGATCTGGTGAAGACGACAGTTCTTCCGTTTGTGTTGCTGCTTCAGGTGTGTTTGAATCTATCTTTTCATCTAAAAAAGTTTGCATTGTTATTTTTAAGAATTCAATTATTTCTTTTAAGATAAGAAGTAATTTTACTCACCTTTAAAAGTTCCAAAAACACGACTTAAAATTTTACCTTCATTTTAATGAAATGTGTCCCCACATTCAGATTTAAAGAGAAATGCTAGCATCTCAGATGAAATACTTCTGAAATTTTAGAACTGCTGAGAAGCTATAGCTTTAAACTCTTTAGACTTAATCAAACTGAAACCAAAACTGCAGATGAAAGATGTACTTATGTGGTTATCCATGGAAATTAACACTTGATGAAACACAATACACCTGCAGCTACAGAAAATTAATTTAACACCTCCATGTCTTACCTTGTAAATCAGGGAAAGGTATTTTTCAGAAAAGTTTTGTTAATAATTGCTTAAAATGTAGGATCTCGGAGAGTATGTGAATTCATTATGTTTGGGTTTTGTCTTTTTTTTTTTATAATACTCAACAGCTGAGGTATGAATTAGATGGACTCGGAACATGATGATTGCTAACAGGTTGGTTGAAAAGCCTTATCAGTAATGTCATCATATAAATAGAACAGAAAATTTGTATCTTTAGTCTTCTCACCAACTTATAAACTAATTGCAATAATACTTAAAATAACTGAAGAAATTCTGCATTTGAAAACAACAGTAAAAGAAATACCAATTTGGTTTAAATGGCAGAAACATGCAATATACCAGAGGAATCTGTTATGTAGTGAATGCCAGATTTATGTTTTCTTAAAATATTTAAATGTTAACCAAAAACTACTGAAGTATATCTTAGCTCACTTAAAAAGTTATGTAGTTTTTATGGTAGTTTAGTAGTCTGAAAGAGAACCTGAAGACTTCAGAACTGCAAAATTGTTCATAATTGTAGTTGTACGTTTAGGTGCTTCAGACTATGGTCCAGTTTAGAACTTGTTTGCAAACTCAATTGCAGAACAAAAACTTCTGAGAAGCAAAACATCTGAGCTGTTACATTGCATTAAACCCAGATAAATATATTTGCCCTTAGAATGCACATGAAGTACGGAACTTTGGGCTCTGCCTGAATTCAAAAGCTTCAGCATTCTGAAGATGAAGTAAACAAGAAAGAATGGATTGTGATGAAAGCTTGTAACAGAATAATTACAGACTCTTTTCAAAAAGCTGAAATACAATTTAGAATATGCTGAACAGCAGATGTATTCACAAAAAAGTCACTTTTCAAACAGAAAACTACGAGAAAGAAGGCTTACCTACTGAGACAGGAATTGACTTCAAATGTAAATGCCACATATGTAGTAATGAATGGTTTTGAGTATACTCTATTACTATCAAGTAGAATTTTTCAGAGAATCCATTCTGCTGGTTTCCTGATGAAATTCAGAACAGGAAGATCTTAGGGGTTATTCACCTGAAACCAGAACTAAATTTTTTCTGGCTAGCAAACAATTATATTAAGCTATCGCAATTTAATACTGAAATGCAATGGTCTGACTACATCCAAATCTATTAGTTTTCTTAGTATTTTGTCACAAGCAATAACCACTACAGTTACAGGTACACACATGAAGAACTATCAATGCTTTCTTTTAGAGAGTACAAAATATTTGCCTGAATGTGTTGTGTTTAAAGTTAAATCCCAGAATGTATTCTCAGCTCTTCACCGTTGTCTTTTACATGCTTGTCTCTTACAGTTTCTTCGCTATCTCTCACTGGTAACTGTAACAGTTAAGACAGTGAGCTGTAATGTATAGTAAGTATACAAGTTACACCTAGAGAAGAAATGCCATGTCAACAGTTGGGAAAGTTATAGCCTGGTCTAATGGATAGGCTCATCCATCACAACCCAGCCAGACTGACTATATAGTCTGGAATGCACACGAGGTGCAATGCTCCTTCCTCAGAAATTATTTGCTATAGTTTCACCCCAAGAAAAGACAACATAGGTTGTAATATCAGTAGGAGACCATTTCTAAGGGGTACACCCAGCCAGTCCTCTTCCTTAGCACCAAAGCAAACCCATGAGGAGAAAGAATAGTTAGTTCAGTAACCATCTTTCCTCCATGACTCCTCCAACACTTCTTTAGGTGTGCATCTACATAAAACACAGTCATCAATAAGCTGTTTGCCCTGTGGGTTTGACACTGGGTTGCTTACAGTACTGTAGAGAAATGCAAGTGAGTTTGGTGGTTTTTTTTGTTTTTGTGTTTTGTTTTGGTTTTTTTTAACAACATAAGCTAAATTCTTATATGCTTTATCGAAGAGGAAACAGTGGGGGGTTTAAAACTAAAGAGCTTTAAAGTACTAGAAAATACTTTCAAATTAGAATGTATGAGAATGATATGCTTCTAATTTAGTTTTTCAAAGGATCCATTTAGTCGAATTTCTTACACGGCAGCAATCCATACAGGCCTTCAGAACATGTACAGACATACACAGTTGCCCTTTCATAAGATCAAATAACTTCCATATTTCTTCTAAAGTTCTTTCTGTATATCATACTCAAGATGCAAAAGTACAAGAAATTTATGCTGTAGAGTAACATTTCTTTTTGTTCTCCGCTTTGTTCCTAATTTTCAACATTCCATTTGCATTTTTTACCTCTACTGAGAGTTGGGTTGATATTTTCATAGATTATCTCCATTACTCCAAACCTCCTCTCAACTAGAAACAGCTAATTCAAAACTGATCACTATGTATATACAGTTCAGTTAATATTTCACTAGGTGTCTCTCTTTTCTTCTAACAAGAATAGATTTTGTATACCAAGGTATTATGCAATGTTTTGGCACTATTCCACAACTTTGCTTCCTTTTATTCAGCATTCACTTTACTACTACAGATTACTTGGTATCACAAACTTTATTCTGACCCTTTTTTCCCACATTATTTCACTGGAACAGAACAAAACAAAATTGAGACGCTTATGTAACACAATCACTGACCCACTCCACCACAGAAAACCAATCATTTATTCCAGAGCAATTCAGATCTGCCCTAAGACCTACAAATCCACACACTACTCATAGTGTTGTATTTTATAGTTTTGTTTTGGGGGATTTGTTTGGCCTGCCATTTATTATACAACGCAAGGCCTGAGGAGCAGTATTTAGCTGATGTAAAGGATGAACATCCATCATGAAAGGATGCAAGTAAGCTTTATCTATGTCATACCCTACAGCTAACAGGGTCTACATTTAAAAGCCTTTCCCTGTCATGTACAAAAGGTATCAGCGATGGAATGCTTAATACAGTACATCATGATTTAAGCTACTTTATCTAGATTTGGTTGCATACTACTCTTAAAGGAAATGAAACACCCATGAGTTTCATTACACTACGTTTTCTTCTTTGGTATACGAAGATCTCAAATAGAGTAAGGTACTTGACTTTAAAATGCTAAAAGCTATACAACAAATTTTTTTTTCCTCTGTAGAATGAAAAATACAGTATTTCGTATTATATAAAGGATATAAATAAAGAATACATAAAGAATTCTTTACCAGATTCTGATAATTTGTTCTTTTCAGATATTTCCTTCTCCTGGTTACTTAAAATGAAGTCTTCTTGAAAAACATGGAATAACTGTGTTTTCCTGCCATGCTACGGAAGTAAGAAACACATGCAGAAATTTAATATCATGGAGAGTACTGTCTAAGACTGCACTCTAACATGGGAGCTTTTAATTTGTTAATTTACACACATCAGTGAAAAACTTCAAGAAAATGCACCTTTATTACCCACCTTTTTTTTTTTTTACTTACAAGCACTATGACATCAAAAGCAAGTATATGTCAGAGTCAGTCTTTAAATACCTCATCTTTACCTGATGGAGAGCTACGGGTATAGCCTTACTATTAACACTTTTTAAACAAGTTAATTATGGTATAAAATGAATACAGGAAAAGGTCTTACAAGCTCTGTGATAGCATCCAGTTCAATGATACATCCTGGGCGAGCTGTAGACTGCTGACTTATGATGTTAAAAACTTCACCAACATATTTCTGTTTAAAAAGAGTCAGGGGGATGGTCTTGTTAACTCAGTTTTGTGCATTCCTGTGGCACAGCCTGCTAGGTAGGTGCAACATAACTAAGCAAATGTTAACTAAAGCATTAAATATACACTGGTTGCAATCCACCAATAACACAGGTAACATTCCCCGTTTTATCACAGCCACATTGTTTTCGATGGCTGAAAGGTGACAAGAACTTGCATCCCTCATCTGGAAAGCGCTGCATTCCGCAGTTTATTGTCTTTTCCCCAAGCTGCATTGTTGACTCAAATTTTTATTAATATGGACAATGTACACATAATTTGTTGCTCCATTATTACTCCTAGTAATGCAAGTGTTTCAGAGGTATTTCTCAACCAAATATTGACCTGCCTCAATATGCAGAGTTTAAGATTAAAGAGAATGCAGTATGGCTACAACATGAAATCCTCAGCAACAGGCTTAGTCAGTTACCAATAAGCCAGAAACTAGTGCTACTGAATTAAGTTCCAACCTCCGAAAACTTAAGACAGCTTTTCACTTACAGAAATTTCTGGATTGGAGAGCTCACACAAAAGTTTCTTAGCATCTATTACAGCTTGATATAATCTCAGATGCTGTCCGTCACTAGCCACAAAGCAGGCACTTGGAGAATTACAGTATGCCCCTGAAAAATAAATAAGAACACCAAAGCGTTCAAATATTCAAACACCAACTTGCTCCCTCTTTTCAGCAAAAAGCAATTTTGAAATTATGAAAGAAAACAATATAGCATAAGAGAAATTCTTTTGTTACTTTCTGTTCACAAGCAAGAACTACAAAGTTTAACGCTGCACACTGCAACCAAATCAAAGTATATGAAAGCAAATGAGAATGCCATTTCAAACCAGAGCAAATCTACTGCTGCTTTTAAGTGTTCAACATGTTCTGAGGTATGCACTAGCATTTAAGAACTTTACTGCATTTCCTCCTAAAATATCAAATACATAAGAGAAGGCAGAAGAACACAGCAATTCTCCACAGAGGAATAAAGAATTTCCAAGTATCAGCAGCTTAGAAGTTTGTGAAATAGAGGACCCATGATTAACATTTTTTCCAATTCATTCAAGTATATCTACGTTATCTATTTAATAGCATTATTAGGTTATTTTACTTTTATTCTAGACCACTTCACAAATCAGGAAACCAAACTCACCAAGGCAATAGCTGGGTATAAGTGTGGGCAGCCATGCAACATTAGAAAAAGCTGAAACATGGAGGGAATTGATCCGAGCAAGTTCAGAAACTCCACCAGAAAAGGACAAAGGCCCAACAGGGTCAACTCTCCAAAGAATAAGTTCACTGTAAACCGCATTGGGATCCTGGGATGTTACATCTTCATTGCCCCTACTCTGAAGTCTTACTGGTGACTCCTGAGACTTTAAAGAATCATTTGCCTGTTTTGCATTCTCAGCATCTGGTGAAATTAGAGCGTTGTGATGTGAGGTTGTAAGGAGAAGTGGTAATACCGAGTGGCAAGCCAAGTCATTAAGATGAAAACGGTGACCACAATATCGGGATTTATGTGAAATACTGAGGACAGTTGAAAAAGCAGACTCCTCCGCAAAACTCACTAGCCACTGGTTCAATGACCCATCTGCATGTTTGGAAATCATCATAACATTGGGTGTGAAGATGCTTAGTTTTAAACTGTTGGTTGATTTACTGTGTCCAGAAGAGATAAGCATAGATGAAGATCGTGTAAGGCCAGGAGGCTTTTGTTTGCCTTGTTGAATAGCTAAGTCAACATTTTTGGTACAAGCATACATAACTATACTTCTGCAAAGAGAGTTTGCATCACCAGTTGGAAATGCAACAGGAATTCTTGAGACAAATGACACCTGGAATTTTAAGAAAGGGAGAAAAATAAGTATTGAAGTTATTTTCTCACCATACTTCTCACTGAATAACAATGTTTAATTTAGAAAAAATAAAGTACCTGCACCTGGCGAAACATGCCAGGCTGGTATTCATCTAGCCAGTCCACATGCCATACCAGCAGTGAACCATCCATAGGATGTATACTGAATAGCATGTCGGCATTTTTACTCCATTCAGAAAGTAGTACTTCAATTTCATGATCAATAATATTAGGAGATAAAGGAACAAGGCTCGAATTTGGAATAGTCTTCTCATCACCCAGTTCCTTCTTTTCTTGGTTTCCTTTTTGTTCATCTCCATTTTCATCAACGTCTAAAACACAAACAGATATATATACATTATATTCAAAAGCAGAAGTACAGCAAGCAGTGTTACTCAGGCCTTTTACAAAATACTCACATAAGCACAAATTTAAATGAATAAAAATTTTAACCAGAAAACCTCTAGTGGACCTCAGTCAATGACTAACAATCTAATATAGTTTATATGGCATCTTATTTTGAAATACTTATTTTTTCCCACTTTATATAAACTTTTGCATGCATATGCAGAACAAAAGTAGTCATCTTCAAACTCTACATATTTAAATTAATTGATTGTATATATTTAAAATTTAAATACTATGTTATAGAATAATACTATTTATATTAGGTGTACATTAATATTTTAAAAAAAGAAAGATAATTCTAAGGTTCTACCTGCCTCCTTAAACATGTTAAAATAACACTCTTTCATGTAAAGGCCTCCAGGTCAGCCTAATTAACACAGTTTTCAGCATAAACAACCCAATTTCTGCAACAACCATAAACAAATTCAGAACTTCTAGACAAAGATTTTTAAAAGCCACTTAGGTACTTCCAGCTTAAGGGAAGGAGATGCATAGAAATGTTACTGTAATCTGACTGTATCCTTACATGTCAATTTGCTTGCCTCTTACTTCACATGAAAGAACATTACAAATTACTTTGTAAGGTGAAAGCCATTTGTCTATGATAAGACTTTTACCGTCTTCCGATCTGCCATCCATTTGATTAGATTCCTCAGTGTTAGTCTCAGGCGAATGATGTTCAAAACTCTTTTTAAGTTGTTGCAAAAATACTTCCATGGATAAAGTAAAATGAAGTTCTTTGTTGTTTAGCCAGTGCACAACAAAAGGTCCACTTTTTTCTTCATTTTCACCAAGACTCAGAGATGTGATAGAAGGGAGTAGAGGAATATCTACCAGAAAAAGATGTTGACATTTTTGAAAACTGAGTAGTTTGGTCAAAAAATAATTTAAGAATAGTTTTTATGCAGAAACCCTACCATGAAAAAAAAAAACCAAACCCTAACTATACTGCCACTCGTCATTCATTTTTCCAACATCATCTACTTTCAGTATTAAACTGCTTGACTGCTACCACAGGGAGGCTCTTTGGCACACTTACATTAGATCTACAGCATGGCCCTGTGCTGTTACATCTTCATGATGTAACACTGTTCATAAAGGTTAATTTGTCTTTTGCCACTACAGCTCAGTATGAACCAAATAATTTAAGCATAATTTCCCAACATCTAGTCCACAATGGAGGCTGCAATAGGTATACACTGTAATCAAGAACCACGTATGACAGGGCTTACACTAGCAAAAACTAGTACAGTGACTCTAACATCCTCATATAAAGCCAGGATTTCTGATTCCTACAGGTTCTATTATTATTTTACATTGTCTTATGATGCCACTTGGTGTCCCAAGTGGCTGTGAAAAATAAAGCAGTAATCACAGAATAAGTGACAGAGGCAAGTATCAGACTGCTGCAGAGTAGCATAATCTAAATTAAGTGTGGCTAAAAAGCAGCTAGGTGATTTATTGTAATTTCCTTAAATTGGCTATACAGAGTAACACGCTAAAAGCTCAGCCTGCATTTAGCTTCCCCCTAGAAGTCTCCATATATATTCTCATCTTCTTCTACTCCTTATTTATGCAACACTACTTAAATTCCATGCCCCAGGAGACAAAATACTGTTTACTCTAATGCTGGTTTGTTTTCTTCTTTCAAAGCCAGTGATGGCTTCGAATTGCTTACCCTCCAGCCTAGTCGAAGAAAATTAGAACAGAGCACGCAGATAGAACAAAGGGCCACCATGACTACCAGCAATTTTGCTGTGGGGTGGGGACACAACATGAGAAGCATGTGAGAAGAGCATAGATTATTTAAGAAATACAGTCTCTCTTGCTAAAAAAAGTCAATTAATTCCAGTCTCAAAAATACCGCAATATATTTGGCAAAAACAGAACGTGGAAGGAAGAATTCTGTTGACCTCTCTTTGGAAGATGAAACTATGGTAAATGTGAATAAGAAGGTGAACTGGAAAGGTGAGTTTTCAGATTAGATTATAAATATACATACTTGGAGTATTTATCAAAAGATTGCTAAAGAAATCAGGGTTTTTTTTCCCTGTTCTCCTACCTAAAAACTACCTTTTAACTGATGCTCAGCTCTGGACAAAATCCTTACACAATTTCTATTTGCTTCATAAACCACATTCAGTCTTTCCAGAAAACTTCTAAGGGATTTAAATTCACTAACTTTTTCTGGATTGGCCTAGAGGTAATTTTGTCCTAACCACCACTGCTTATTCCTTTCACTGAACTCCACTCCAGCTGAACACCAGTTTAAATAACACTCTAGTATAAAGTAAGGTCTCAAGGACTTTGTTGCTACATGAAAACGAGTTTCAAAATTAACAACAGAACACAAATACAACAAAAACTAAAAATACTTTTATTCTTTTATATGACAGCATTATTCCTCAAAAAGTGAAGTGAATGACAGATAAAGGTGCTTAGGCTTTAGTTTTTATCAAGTACTCGGTTGTAATAAGGGCAAATTTTCAAGTGAGAGATCGTAAACAGATTTGGTTTAAATTAAATGAAAGAAAATACAATTAGGTTTTCAGATAAAATTTAATTTCAAAAGGGCAATCTAAAAGGACTACCTAGAGAATCTGGTTATACTGAGGTACTTAAGGACTTGACTGTGAGGGAGAACAGATATTTCTTCAAATTAAGATTAAAGATGTGAAAGTTACTTCGAACAGAGATTCTGCATTAAAGAACAACCTGTTATCCTCCAATCTACTGAATTAAAGACAAAGTGATCCGAAAGACACTATCAAGATAGATAATATTAATACAGATAACAAGATTAAAAAGGCCAAAGACAAGTGTTAGACACCTCAGAAAACCTTTTACCATTCTTTTCCAAAATTACTTTTATTTGCATTCCATCAGTTTGCTGTTGAGCACATTTATATTGCAGAAAAACTACTAAAAGCAAAATTGAAGTAAACTTAGTTATTATGTATAAAGAAACAAGGAAAGTAGTGCACTAAGAGTAGATATAAAAAAAGATGGTGAAAGATTACATGCTAGCCATATGAAAAATTTAGCTAGCTCCTTGTGCAATTTGAAGATGCAGAAATGCAGAGAGGAGAACTACCAATCTCCAAGAAGCTTTGGAGAAATTTTCCTTTATTGCATTCGGTAGTAACATAGGAAATCACCGGAGACGTTCCCTGTAGGAAGAGGATAATATTGATGCTACGGCACAAAACTGCAAAAAGTTTCCTTTTGGTAGGCTGGACGTGATTCTAGCCATAGCTGCTAAAAGAAACATGAACCCATACTAGAGAAGATGAAGACTAACTCTGATCTTATAGCAGAAAGTGTTTACAGCTTGCTTTCCCAGCAATGGTAATGGAAACCAATAGTTCTTTATAATTGTACCAAAACTGTGCAGCTACAAACACAAACTAATCATGAATGCCTTTAGGTCAAAATTGGCCTTTCAAACAAGGTCAGTAGGAACAAAAAAAAAACCAATTTAAAAGTACTATTTATAGAACAGAGCTTAACTAGTTTAAGAAAAGGATTACATAATATGTTTGCTTACTAAGTCTAAATGCAGAAAATCACATCACAGCAATAAAACCTTAATGAAAGGACACTCAATATTACATTTCTATTCAGTTTTTCAATGAGCAGACATACACTTAGTTTTCAGCATACACAATTATGAAGGCACAAATATTAGCAACTATAGCAGATCTTCCCTAATGCCTATCAACATATTGCCTGACTGCAAGAGAACATTACATTTTATGTAACACAACATGAAGGTGTGTTTTACGTGGTTCAAAGACAGAAGTACAGAGATGTGTGGTTACTTCAGACACTTAGTGTCAGGTACTCATTTTAAGAAGTTTGGAAATTTTTGATTTACCAGTGTCCTCCCAATATCACACATAATCCACAGTAAATTTCTAAGTCCAGTCACAAATACTTAGCCTTCTGCATCTCAGATCACTGTGAATCTCAGTTAAAAGGTGACCAAAAATCAAAGACAGGATTGCTTTAGAGGAAATTAATTAAAATAATTTCAGTACTCTAGAACAATGTTCTTCCATGCATTAAATGAAACCAACATGCTAGTAATTTTGCATGATTATGTAAATACTACATAAAGACATCTGAGCCAGTTAAGCTTAGACCAGCAACACAGAACTAACAGAAATTGTAGCTCACCCTGTAGCAAGGATATACCACACTTCTTACCTGTGGCTGGATTGATACTGGCAGCAATATGGAAGTGACAAAGTGCATTTGCATGAGGAGGTATGTTCCTGTGAACTTCATGGGGATCTTGCTGATGTGGACCATATCCAGTATGTGCTACAACAGCACCCGATCTCCTCCTTCCTCGTCGGAAGTGCCTCAGGCTTAACTGCATGAAGAATAAGGTGTCATTTTTAATTCTTTTCAAAAACAAAAAGCAGGTTTCATCTGTAAGTGGTTTTCCAGATACCAGTGAAAGAAATTTTTCTGTTTAATAGCTACTTTAAACTATCAGTGGAGTTACGTGCAAAATTACACTGTTCAGGTTGTGCCTACATAGAGAGATAACCAGTGCCTTCAGATTCAGTTATGAAGGCCCATACAGTACCTTAACATAGGAACTGCTTCATATCTCAGTATGCAAAGTTCATACAGCTTCTAATACTTAAACAGAAAATACTGTTATGTTTCATAAACATTACCACGTTTATTGAAGATTCTGAACAATAAAAAAGCAGCAAATCTGAATAATCTTATTTCAGACACTGGGAAACAAGATCAGTACTTTGGATCTGACTGGATCAGTACTTCCACTCCCGTCACAAAGGCCCAATGGGTTTTAAGGTGTTCCGCCCTTTATGCAAATAATGTTTCCAAAGGAAAAACAATAATAAATTTCTGAGATTGACTATCCCAGTATTAAAAGTCTCACTCCATGTACTGCACAGTTCAAGACCATTGTGCTGTAGATATCTATATAGGTACCAAAAGGTACAAGAAGGTACCAATTGGTATTAAGGATGGTATTACACTCTTGGCATTCCTTTTCACTTGCTAACCTTTGCGTCTTACCACAGCATGCTCACGTACATCAGCTTTCTCCCAGTTTTTATGTAACTTATTTCTGATCTCTTACGTTGCCCTTTACTTTCAACAGGAACACAGAACTGCCTCCAACTTCCTTGCCCCCCTGCCCTTTGAATATTTGTTTCTTTGCTGCGTTGTCCCTTTCAGCCCATTGTATTTTTCATCTGTGCCACATGTGCTAAGAAAGCACTGTGATCATGCTAAATACATCACTCCATTAAGATAAGAGCACAATACCCTCATACTCTCTACACAGCTTTGCAGGAGACCACTAATGCCTCACCTTCCCCCTGCTTCCCATTGGTTAGGAAACACTTTGTTAACGATCATTTGCCTTAGAGATATAGCTTACGAGCAGTCTGCTCTACTTGAGGACTACAGCAGAAAGGCAACAAAGGCTATCTTTCTTCCCTCCATATTATCACTCGTTTTCCAGTTGCAGAAGCCAGAGAGCATCCCACAACATCAGAGGTAACCAGTGAGCCCCTACCATACATTTTAAGGCAGCATCATTCATGGGTTTCACAATACCTATATACATTATGTGCTGCATACTTCTCCTGGCCCTTTTAACTAGATACCACAAAGCACTTTGCTTCAGTCACCAGAACAAAACAGGCAGCAGTGACATAATGGCAGTGTGTCTTCACATGTGAAAACTCAGTGGGATAATTATCAGCTTAGCCTTCCTAAGGAAGTTGTTCTGGTTTCAGCTGGGATAGAGTTAAAGTTCTTCATAGTAGCTAGTATGGGGCCATGTTTTGGATTTGTGCTGGAAACAGTGGTGATAATGTGGAGATGTTTTGGCTGTTGCTAAGTAGTGTTTACACTGATCAAGGACTTTTTCAGCTTCCTGTGCTCTGCCAGGTGCACAAGAAGCTGGGAGGGGACACAGCTGGGACAGCTGACCCCAACTGACCCAAGGGATATCCCACACCATATGACATCATGCTCAGTATATAAAGCTGGTGAAAAGGAAGGGGGGGACATTTGGAGTGATGGCGTTTGTCTTCCCAAGTCACCGTTATGCATGATGGAGCCCTGCTTTCCTGGAGATGCTGAACACCTGCCTGCCCATGGGAAGGAGTGAATGAATTCCTTGTTTTGCTTTGCTTCCGCGCGCAGCTTTTGCTTTCCCTATTAAACTGTCTTTGTCTCAACCCATGAGTTGCCTCGCTTTTACTCTTCTGATTCTCTTCCCCGTCCCACCAGTGGGGAGTGAGCGAGCGGCTGCGTGGTGCTTGGTTGTTGACTGGGGCTAAACCACGACAGAAAATTTAAAGTAAATTCACTCTTTTATAACATTTCATGCACATCTATGGTATAAAGGATTTCAGGTTATGATACATGTTTGAATTAGTAATTACAAATCTGTCTGAAATTATGTGTGTACATGTGTTTATTCTCACTGTTCAGTTTCAGTTCTTACCTCTAAAGCATTTTGCACTTTTTCCTTACTTGAAGTATTTCTCTTGAAGTTGCTTGTGAAGTTCACTGCTTCACTCCAATTGTTGTGTCCTCCACCATACAATAGGCTGTCATTGGGTAACAAAGTCTCTGCCCAGAGACGACAAACATTATCCTTACAGCAAGTCAGGAGTACATTGCAGACAGCACCACTAATGAAAGAAAATTTAAGGTGTGAAGAAGCTGCTTACTATCACACAGTATCAAAATAAAGCAACAGTACCAAACAATTGTCCATTATCAGCTTTCAGAATTGCACCAAGTCATTTAAAAATACTGAGGAAAGAAAAACTCAACAATACATTCTTAGGAAAACAAATGGTGTATGAAAGGCTTTCATATCTATTGAAGTGCCTGAATATAAGTTACCTCAAACTTATTACACAACTGTACAACACCAAATCATGGATTTCAATTTCCAGAGTGAGTCATAGCTGAAAGAGTAAACTGTATGTTTTTCTTTTTAAAGTCCTGCACATAAAAAGCTATTCATATTCTGGGTACCTGTTCACAATTCCCCAGAACATACTGCTGTCCAGCACTTACAAAGAAACAAAGATAATATCAGGAATGCAACAGCCAATTTAAAACTACAGATTTTTCTTAATTACTCTTTTTTCAAATACAGTCTGTGTTACATATATATATTAAAAAAAAAATCAATTAACCTAACATAGCCACTGATAAAAAACTATATAGATCATCAGGTTTCCAGTTCATGTAAGTTCGCAATTAGTTTTAGCTAAGATTCAAAAACTATATGGATCATCTGACTGCGCTGTCCAGCAGCACACTTCCTTAGGCATCATGGAGTAGGTAAATTTTCAGAACTGATTTAAGGACTACAGTAATAGCTTTTCGAAGAGTCTTCTACTTAAAGGCTGGCTTAAAAGACAGCATAAACATGCTTAAACACACAAAGGCAGGCAGACTTCAAATAGCTACTATTTGGAATTACATGGCAGAAAGTTGGTTGCAATGCACAAAACTGCTAACGTTACTTCAGTCTGAGATTGCAGTTACTGGTGAAAATAGGAATAGGTAATTTAGAAATTGTCAGAACACACACACACAAAATCAAACCCAAAATACCAATTCCAAATGACCGTTTTAATTAAATTTCGAGATACTGTTGCTGACAGTGGTCTAGTTTTGTACCAGGCAGAGAAAAAAATTTAGGACACAGAAATATTTGAATGTTTGAGAAAGACAACATAAAGTGACAGGACTTTTGAATTGCTCTGACTCTATTAGGACAGAAAGAGAAGAATGAGGTGGGATCAAATACATGAATGGCCACTTAAGACAATGCAATCAAAAAGATGCAAAGAGGTAATACTGCAAGAGTTGATGTATATTTAGTCCATTGTCTAAGCCAGTCTGTGGGACTCCCCTTCTCTTTCCAGTTCCTTCCCACCTAAGAGGATGCTTACCATCCTCTGAAGAACTACTGACCGTGGCATGAATTTACTGGTCTTCCTCCATGAAAATGCATTTACTGATCGAGGATGAGCCAAATAAACAAATGAAAAATCAACTTCTTTTGCTTGTTTTTCTGGACCTTCGCCAGGTGGTGCTATGGCTGATCGCCAGCTGTCTGTATTGTACCACACCTTCACAAGACAATCATCCTGGGGAAAGAAAAGACAGTAAATGATACTATCTTGCATAAGAATATGATGCACTGGAAGTACTTCTGTGTATGTCTCCTGGGTTTTCGTTTTTCTTTTAGGTAAAGTACTTTTCAGGTGACAGAAAGTCAGTTCAGTAAATAGAACTTCAAAACCTTATCATAAAGTAAACATGGCAGCAGAGCTTCCTTTTAATCTTTCTTGCCTTTACTAGCTTGGATTTAATTTAATTCTGCTCCTTCTGATCAGCTGCCAGTTTTTAACCACAAAAATGCAGGCTATACTGGCTCGAGCTAGTATTCAGATGTTAACACAACTTACTGTCCTTTGACAGAAAACCCCCAAATTGAAATGCTAGGGATACAAACAAAGGTCAAAGATGACAACTCAGGAATCAAGGTCAGCACTGCTCAGCCTGCTTTTCTCAGATAGGCATATACGTGAACTGAAAAAATCATGTTCCTAATGTCTGTGTCCTTATGCCTTAAAGGACCAGATAAATTAATCTGGATCTAGATTTGCAGGTTGCTGATCAACTATTAAATATGAATGGTACTGAAATATTGCATTAACCTAGATATGCCTAACATGACCCTACTGGCGGGAGGGAAAGGTTGTTTAGCTGACCAACATCATCTCTCAAAAAATTAAATAAAGAAAGAAGACACAGAAAAAAAAGATGTATTATAAAGATTCTGCAGGCAGCTAATTAACTTAGTAATTTATGGTAAAAATTCATTATTAATTTTCCTCCTTAGTAATTTTTCCCCACTTATTCCTACTTATTCAGTAATTGTACTTGGCATGAGTTTATAATGTACAATAACATAACAGGATATAAGACATTCCAATCAAAAATTCTGCAAGGATATTACCCCAATAGAAGCTATTTGCAGATTAATCTATTTTTTCTACAGTTCAATTACATTATAACATTAGAGCCCATCAAAACTTGACTTTTAAAATGAATATTAACTCCTACACATAAGAAAGTGAAATACATAGTATACATTACCAACAATGACAAAACTTTTTTTTATAAAACCTGTATTTGAACAATTTTAAAAGTAATAGTTATCTTAAACATGACTGGAGTATCTCTCCTTTCAGCCAGTAAATGGCTAAAGACATCACAGAACATATAGCAAGCAATATGACATCCCAAATAAGCAAAATGGGAATGGAGCATAAAAATTGTTGCTTTGTTATGATACAGGGTACAGTTTATCACCATAAAGTCTAGTGTTTCACTTCACATGTTGGAAACTAGTCAACTGGAATATAGTTTATCTAGAAGAAGAAATCTAGATTAATTTAAGATTTGTTAAATCTTTGTTTCTTCCTTAAAGACAGCAAATGCCTTAAAAGTTAGTCCTCTAAGCAAGAGTAATTATCCGAAATGGCAAGCTTTAGAGGAAAAACCAAACACCTACAACTAAGCAAAATGTTAGTCATCTGTTCTTGATGCATCCAACTGATCATGAAAATATGCATAACAACTACCTTTTAAAACCAAGACTTATTTATAGACTGAACCATCCTTGAAGCTTTGTGCTTCGAGCATATATTAAGGGACATAATGATCCAAACAGCAACAGAAAAGCTCCACATACTACAACTAGATCAGACACTGCTCTAACCAATATTTGTGTGTACATACTAATTTTTTCAGTCATGCCTCCAAGACTAGTCCAAACTGCACAACTGTTTTTCATTCTTAAGTCTGAAACTCAATTTGTCAGGGTAATATTGCTCTGGATTCTGTGACACTTAAACCAGGTTTTCACTAGTCTCAGCAACTGCATTGTCCCAATTAACCTTACATAGTAGCATTCTGTTTCCTTTAATTATTCTGCAGTCTCTGCTAGGTTCTTTATTTGGTAGCACAGACTTGACGCTTACCTGCATCTGTTAAACTGTATTAAAACTGCTTATACTGTTTTCCATTTCTTTTTTAAAAACAGTAATCTGAAAACTTTTTTTTTTCTTTCCACAATCTACTCTGATAAACCCATCAGTTCTCATAAGATGGGTCTGGACATTCTTACCAGAACCTTTTTACCAATGCCAGTATGACTCTGCCCTCAGATAAAGACTACAGTATTATCTGCAGAAAACTACTCATTTCACATCTCTTAACAAATAATATACATTCTCATATTGATTGGTCACACTTTTTCACTGGATCCTCTACATTTGCTTTATTTTTTCTGCTTTGACTTGTTTGGATATTATTCCCTTACAAAACCTGAACACCAAGTTCTGTAGTATAAATAAAAGATTAGTTAGTGTTTCAGGAAGTGAAAGCATATGACAGTGACATTTTGCTTTTTTTTTTTTTTCCTTATTTTGCCAAGGGGTTTTATTGCTTTTGATGATAAGCCACTCAATGCTGAGCACACAGAACTAATCTATAAGTTTGGCCACCAACACTAACATTAACTACGTGTAAATATACCTGCGGAGGGAAGTATGAATTCTCTTCTATGTACACAAATAGACAGACACATTTACACAGAAAGATACTAAAAAGCTAATTTTGATTAATGGTGTCATAGTAGTAATGAAATACTGAATGTAATTCCTCACTAGAAGGATATCCAGCAGTGAGATCATTGATATATCTCCCTCATTCCCCAAAACTCTTTTCTTTCTGGTGTATTATAACTTGGTACTGATAAAAAAAAACGAGTATTCTAAAATAGGAAGCAGTGAATATTTTTTGGCTCGTCCCCCCCAAACCACCTCTCTCCCAAATTCTTATTTACCAAAATGTAAATATGCATAGAGGGATTACTGGAAATACTATGTAATATTAAAAAAAAAAAAAGTAGTTTTTCCTTTAAAAGCTTTTTTTTCTTTTAAAAAATGCATGGGTTTGTTTTGCTTGTTTGCTTTAATAGCTTATCTGAATTAGTACAAAACAAATTAGAAAAAAACCACTTACCTTTCCAGCAGTAGCAAAAAACTCCCCATCTGGTGAGAATTTCATTAAACAAACTTGAGAAGCAGTTCTATCAGATAAAGACAATTAAGAATAGAAAATAAGTTTGAAGAACTTTTTAAGAACTCTAAACAGTTTTTTCCCCCCTTGTACTCATGCAAGTTGATTTAATTCTTATATGCAAGCGTCCACTGTATTTGTGAAACAACTTCAGCTTTAACAAAGTCCAGAATGAACACGAGGTAAACTTGTGTGCAAAACATGGTTGTAGTAACACCGGAAAAACAACAAACCAAAAAGCTGTAGCTGAGGGTGCTACAATATTGCAAGCTATTGTAAGAGCAAACAAGCTGCTAACAGATTAAACTCTATGCAGATATACTCTACTTCCGCTTCACAATCATTTGGATTTCAAATTGATTTCTGCTGTCCCATATTGTCTTCCAATTTATGTGAAAGACACTCCCATTTCTCATACTTTCTACAGCTGTAACTGAAGAAAACAAAAAGGCATAAAAAGAAAAATGTAGTTAAGAATCCAAAAGGGAAGCACACCAGAAATGAAGAAGTGGAGGATTATCCACCAAGAACTACAAGGGCATAGCCAGAGTGCAGAGACGCAGTCAGAAAAGCAAAAGCACAGCTTTAATTGAAACTGGCTATAGACATAAAAAATAACAAGAAAGGGTTCTTCAGACATGTCAACCATAAGGAGAAAAAGAAGGAAAACATAGGCCCACTGTTACACAGAAAAGAATCAATCACCAATGATGCAGAAAAGGCAGAGGTTCTCAACACCTTCTTCACCTCTGTCTTTACCAGCACTGTTGGGTCCCAGGCTTTGGAAATGAAATTGCCAATTGAACCAAACACCAACCCACCATCAGCGAAGGAAGAGTTAGTACATGAATTACTACAGGAGCTTGACCCTCACAAATCAACGGGCCCTGATGCCATCCACCTGAGGGTGTTTGCTGACATCATCACAAGGCCACTCTCCATAATCTTTGAGAAGTCATGGAGAACAGGGGATGTCCCAGAGGACTGGAGGAAGGCAAATGTTACCCCCATATACAAGAAAGGCTCGAGGGAGGATCCAGGTAACTATGGGCCCATCAGCCTTACTTCAATCCCTGGGAAAGTTATGAAACGAATCCTCCTGGGACCCATCACAAGTCAACTGAAGCACATGACTGGGAAAAGCCAACATGGCTTCACTAAAGATAGATCGTGCTTGACAAACCTGGTGGCCTTCCATGACAAAGTGACTTGCCTGGTTGACATGGGGCAGGCGGTGGACATTGTCTACCTGGACTTCTCCAAGGCCTTTGATACAGTCCCCCATAGTCTGCTCCTGGAGAAATTGATGTGTTATGGCCTAGACAAGTGGTCTGTGCAGTGGGTGGGGACCTGCCGCACCCAAAGGGTGGTGGTAAATAGCTCTTCCTCAAACTGGCAACCTGTCACTAGTGGAGTCCCCCAGGGATCGATATCAGGCCCAATGTTATAAAGATATTGAATAAGTGATCTGGGTAACAGCATCAAGTGTAGCCTCATGAAGTTTGCTGATGACACCAAGTTGAGTGGGGAAGTAGACACTCCAGAAGGGAGAGCTGCTCTGCAGGAAGATCTGGATAGGCTGGAAGAGTGGGCCAGCAAGAACCTTATGAAGTTCAGCAAGGACAAGTGTAAGGTCAAGCACTTGGGAAAATATTATCCAGGAGTGCAGCACAGACTGGGATCCACCTGGCTGGAGAGCAGCGCTGTGGAAAGGGACCTAGGGGTCCTGGTGGACACGAAGCTCAACATGAGCTAACAGTGTGCTGCTGCGGCCAAGAAGGCCAACGGGATGCTGGGTTGCATCAAAAAGGGCATCACCAGCAGAGATAAAGAAGTCATTATCCCGCTCTACTCAGCACTTGTCAGGCCACACCTGGAGTCCTGTGTACAGTTCTGGTCCCCGCTATACAAAAAGGATGTGGACAGGCTGGAAGGGGTCCAGAGAAGGGCCACCAAGATGATCAGAGGACTGGGAAGGCTGCCATGCGAGGATAGGCTGGGAGAGCTGGGTTTGTTCAGCCTTGAGAAAAGGAGGCTCAGAGGGGATCTCATCACCACGTACCAGTACTTAAGGGGTAGCTACAAAGAAGACGGAGACTCCCTTTTTACAAGGAGTCCCATGGAGAGGACAAGGGGGAATGGACACAAGTTGCTCTTGGGGAGATTCCGACTGGACACCAGAGGGAAATTTTTCACAGTGAGGACAGTCACCATTGGAATAATCTCCCCAGGGAAGTGGTTGACTCGGCCACGTTGGACACCTTCAAGAGTCATCTGGACAGGGTGCTGGGCCATCTTGTTTAGACTGTGCTCGTCCAACCTTTCTGGGAATAGATGACCCGAGGTCCCTTCCAACCTGTGATTCTGTGACTGTGTGAGTTATCTGAAAGTAGTTTTTACATCAGTGGTCACATTGGTAAAAGATGCCACACCAAAGTGATCTAAACTTAAGTATGTGGTTCATTTTTGCTGTTTTAGTTTTATTGGAAATACAAATAAATGGACTTCTTTTACAGGTTTTGAAGCACTGAGCTATCACCTAAGTGACAAGCTTATTAATGACAAGAACATACAAGAATTTTATTGTGCAGCACAAGTGCAGCGTACATTTTCATCTTGAATTTTTAGACATGTATAACAAGTTGTAAGGCCTAACTTTCAAGAAGGATTAAGGTAGCCACCAGGTTAGTATGATGCATTTAGTGTGTGCAGTAAAAACAGCACGGCAATTACAAAAGCTGTGCGTGAAAGAAAGTCAATTTCCACCTAGCTTTAAGCAAGGTTCTCCTAGTAGAGCCAATATGACCACACTTGGGAATGCCTCCTTAAAAATACAAATACGATTCTGGCAGTACAAATAAATACAAAAATCATTCTGGCAAATGGTAGTACTACAAAAATCACTGTCTTGCAAACATAAGAAAAAACCTATTCTAAATCTAATTGAAGTACAAATTCCAGAAGACATACAGGCATAAAAGGTGAACTGACAAAGCAAGTTCTCCATTGACCCTTTACAGGGCCTACTAGTTTGAAGTACACAACACTAAGCTCTCTCCTCCACAGAAGAGTTTAAAAGAGGGAAACGCGTAAAAGCTATAAAAACTTCTGTAAGGTTTACGATATAAATGCAAAGCATAATATTGAAGGGAAAGAGGAAAAGCAGTATAGGTATCATCTTGACTACTGTTACCATAACTCCAGATTCTAAAACCATACCCATGGCATTCTATTTAGAGGCTGACAACTCCTCTTCTTAGGCTGAGAGATGAGGGTCCAAAGGTGTCTCAATAAATTAAGTCTTCAATTTTTTTTCATTTATGAAGTCCACCACATTCAAAGGAAAATTTTTCAGTTGCTGTTTGGATTATCTTGGGATTTTAAGCACATACTTGATAACAGTCAGAGAGTACACAGAAAAAGGGACAACTGAAGGATTTAAAAAAAGGATTTTTTCAGGTACGCCCAGGGAACTACCCAACTAATGCAAAGTGCTTCATTAAGAATAATTTCAGGAGGGTCCCTCCATCCAGCCACTACTGAACACTTCTTTAAGGAGACTGCCATATGGAACACTAGTCCCAAGTGAAGAGTGCACCTGATGTACTAGAAAAGTCTTCCTATGACAGGAAGGACAGTGATTTAAATTGCTTATGAACAGAAGTACTAAACTAAAACTCTTCTGAATGTACCAATACACAAAACAAGGATTAAAATTATTAATCTACATGAATACAAGAGCAGCATTCAGAGATGCAGTAAAACAGAACACATCCATCTTTGCACGACTGCTCCAAATATCCAGAATAAACACAGAAAAAGTAAAAGGTGTGTGAAAGGGAGGAGGTGTGTGAGAAGGAAAGAAAGGTGCAGAACATTAAAAGTAGAAGGAAGTTTGTTTTAATCAGTCCTGAAAGCTCAACAGTTTTCAAACATGCAGCTTTCACCTTATTTCTTGTACGTGGAACAAAGTCTACAGGGACAGCCTCAATAGCAGCCATCCCTCAATATTTTACTAGTGTTCAGTAACTGCCTAAAAACAAACTACCACAAAAGCAATTACAGCTGATCTTGTAGGAAAGAGAAATGTCACATGTTCAAGTGAAATATGATTTAAATTTATCACATATCAATAATATTTATCAAGCAACAGTATAGAGTAGGATTTCATTGAACTACACTATTTCATATGAAAGGTATGAATCAGCAAGGAAAATGGAATTACTCGTCTTTAAACAAGTTTCTTACTTGCATTGCCAGATGCACCTCCATTCTCCAAGTCCAATATCTGTTCTTTCAGTATTGTCATTGTCAGAAGGGTTTTCTAAAGAAACACTGGACCAAAGCTGAAGACAACTGGAACCAGTCAAAAGCCGAGTGCCTAAAGCAAATATTTGTAACAATATAAGTACAAAACAAGTAGCAAAATAGAGCATTCTATAAAGATAGGGGGAAAAAAAAAACACTTTTGCAAAGCCTAAACTGCAGAACAAACTATGTCAGATATTGCCTTAATACCTTTTCTATAGCAAAGTTACTACAATGGCAGTGTGTGTTTTACACATTCACCCTACATGGATACAGATTGGGTCAATCTCACAAGAAGTTACTCTCATATTGTAAGACATTTTGATTTGAGTATCTACGTAGAGTTCAAATGGTGAAAATTAATAAAATTTTCAAAGTAGTTATTCTTCAAAAGAAAAACCTAGACCTACTGTAGATGTCCCTCTTTCATAACAAATACTTACCATTTAAGCCATGTTTTTAAACATTAGATACTGCTGAGATTAGAAGAATTGAGTAAGCCCATACAGATGCACCTAGTATTTTGGCTCTGCTACAAGTGACAAAAGATAGATTTCTCTATCATGCTAGGACAAAACAAAAATTTCTTCCTTGTCCCCAAAGAATGGTAAAATTTAAATAAAAGACTAATTGCAGTTAGGTGTTTCTTCTATTCTTTTCTTACCTGTGGGATCCCATGTTAGATTATGTGCTAGAGATTCCAGCAAGATTTGAGCATTCTTCTGCCACTGATAATGCAACGTCTGAAATTTTAAGTGTTCAAAAAAAATTAGCATTAAAACACTCCCTTCCCCTTTTAAAATAGAAATAGTACATCTTCACTGCACTCTTCAACTTTAATAAGGTATGCGTTTAAAAATACATTACTGCCTATCTAATAAAAATGGATCAATTCTGATTTTTAAACAAAATAACTTTCCATTAATCTGACCATATAAATTGAAGTTTCTAATTTTTTACTTTAAAAATGTAGCTTGAAAAAGTTCAGTATAAAAAGTATCATCAGAATCTGATTTTTTTTTTTTTAAGGAAAGTGATTTTATTTTGGGGAAAAATAGGTATTTAAAAAATGGCATACAGTAAATGCACCTGTGTTTGCTATCAGTAGTATTTTTGAATTAAAGTATTCCAGTAAGGTCAAGGTAACATATATGATAATTCCCCCCCCCCCCCTTTTTTTTTAATATACAACAAGACAGTCAACTATCTTCAGATTTTGCATCATTAGTTCATTCACTGTAACAGCTGAGGATTAAATTCTCAAAACATTTATATGGTCTGTTTTCATAATAGGTTGCAAAGTTTTGGTGCTTTGAATTATAAAAGAAACTGAAATCATTACTGGTTATTAAGAGCCAACAGGGTTTTTTTCTTAATTCACAAAGACTTTTTTAAAGTAATCATCTCCCACTCCAAAAATATCAAACCAATAGATGTGAAAGTTAAAATGTAGCAACTGAATCTTCCAGAAGTTTGGTAGAAAACAGTGAGAAGTACCTGCAGATAAGGATCTAACTGAAATATTTCTGAAACTGGTTTGTTTCAGGGGTTTTGTTTCTTTTTTTTTTTTTAAGATCCTGAACATTCTATTAGATGTAAGACAGAGACAATCTTACAACCACCTAAATACACTGGAAATTATTGCATAGAGTTTAACTGCAAGAATGAAGTAAAAGAGTATATATCATGGTTTGAGAATGCTTTCTCTATTGCTTACAGGTGCTACACCAACCTCGAATATTCAAGGTATGTTTAGTGCTCACTAGTATAGAGAAACGTTCAGGATGGATTCAATGGCTCTAATGATCAAAAAGGGGAACAGTACTTCTGAGAAGTTCATATGAGCACAGGAATTCACATTTTACCATTATTTTGTTCCACTCCTTTACAGTTGAATAAAATTTTTCTTTATATATATATATTCAATACCAGCTATTTAATTAATATACAAAATACCACTGGTTTACAAGTGTACCAGGAAACATGACTGAGCTGGTTAGTATAAAGAAGGGAATCCACTATACGGCTGTATAAACAATTCATTAATACAAATGGAGAGACCAAACCCCTGAAGAAAGAGACAGGAGCTCCTTCAGCAATTGCTGTCAAAGCCCTCATATCAAACTGACTTTAATTAGACTCTAATGCTTCTAATGATATGAGTAATCCTCTCCATGGAAGAGGCATGGTTAAATAACTTGCTCTAAATCATATTATTAGCCAGAATTAAGATTCTGTCTGCTAATTCTAGACCGCTGTCACTGAAACTAAGCCATGCTATCAAGGGAATAAATACTAGTCTTATTCACCTTTATAACAATGAAGAATAAGCACTCAGTCAGATATTCTAAAAAAACAGACTTTTTGAAACTATGACAGATTTGGCCAAGAGCATTCAGTTTCACAAACCGAAGTTAAAGTAACAATGTCAAACACATCAGGACCTAAAATCTACAAAGGATAGTTCAGAAAGGAATTCCTACTGTGGCTATACTCTTTGGAGAACAGGGGCATGCACTCTTTTGGGGTCCTGGAATATTTCAATTATGAACTGTAGGGTTAGATAAATCAGTAATACAAAGCGTTACAGTAAGAACTATTTCAAATAACCTGACTCTGCCCTCCCCCTACCATTTTCACCTCCCACAGCCCACCTTATCTTTCAATTTTATTCTTGCATTAAAAGACGACATAAAAGAAATCTTAGACTATAAAGCAAACAAGAAAAATGATTCAGGCTTTTTAACTGAGTAAATGAATTAAGGAGTGATGAATTACTTACATTATCATGACCGCTGTTCTGCTTCAAGAGGTTAACTGGCTCAAAGATACAAATCACATTTCCGTAAGAAGCTGCAATCTAAAGCAATTATTATTTTTATGTACATAAACACACACAGAACAAGCTGTAGAAAAAACAAGAATAAAATGCAAATTGATGATTCTACTTTTAACTTTCCTTATAGCTAAATTTGAAGATCACATCCATATTCCCTTTCAATAACAGAAAAGCAACATTCAGCAAAAATCATGAAGTGTTGGCAATAATACATACCTTTATTTACACATTAGTCCTGATGAACTAACTGCTGAGACTACAGGTGTACACTAGCTTTTTTTTTTTTTAATCAGATCTATTATCAGTATTCTTTCCATGTTAAATTAGGTAAACACTCAATGAAGCCTGCCAAGTTCACGTTCTCAGAAATGGAACCAACATCATTTCAGGGTACTTTTGTGGATTTCCTTGGCATGAGAACATGCTACATTATAAGAAGTTAATTCAGAATACTCGAGGTACACAAGCTGAACACCCAAAGAACTGCAAAACAGAAGAACTACTAAGTGCTAATAGAAAAATATCTCAAGAAAGTTGTAGTATGGTCAGCTTTAATTGGTATTTCAGTGTCTTATTCCATCAGTGGTATCAGTCACCCCAAACTTAGATTAAGAAAAAAATTAAGAGTATTACATCTCACGATATCTATAGAAAAGCAAGCTTAAAACACTCGCTAGGAAGAACCAAAACAAGCCAAATGTATCTTAAAGACCTCAAGCAGAGAGCCTGAAAGTGCCATCATGAGGCAACGTTGTCTACAGCTACTCTGAAATACAGATTTACAAAAATGAAGGAGTTTGCATAGGTCACGCATAACGGACATCCTGCATTCTGATGTGATGCTGATGTTAAAAGGAGCACATCTACAGTTATGATATGCTGTAATAGTCAGTTTCCTATTTCTGTGAAATTCTAGCTCAGAAAGTATTCAGTTTTCCTTTAACAACATCAAAGAAAGTCAGAGTTACCTTATAAAATACATTTCGATTTTATATCAGCCGCTACAGCTTTAAGGAGAAAAAACAAAAGGACTAAACTGTCATACCTAAGTTGTTACAGATCAGTTAATTACAGATGTACATGATCTGTACAAATATACAGGTCCATACAGATCCTAAAATCCATGTATCTGTAGCTTCACAAGAAACTCTGCATTAAAAACCAGAAGGTTAAACAAATTTCTCCCACACTAACAACCTAAACATCAGCCTGACCCCAAAATGCCAAGAATAATTTTGTCACAGTTGCAAAATACCTGAAGAAAACTTTTTACTTACATCTAATACTTTCCCTCTCTAATTCTCTTTAACTACTGCACTTACTCTTTTTATTCTTGTAATTCCATTCCACACCCCAACTGCAAATTTATGTAAACTCATATTGATTAGATTTTTCCTGTTCCAAGTTCCTCCATTTTTTTATTGTTTAGTGGGTTTTTAAGACAAACTAACATTAGCATGCCAAAATGCTAAACAAGTAAGTGTCCAGAGCAACTACTACCCCCTGAAAGCTTCCACAGGCTTCCACAATGATCCAGCCACTCACACTAGTCCTCACTGAGCAGCATGTTGCCAAAAATAATAATGCAAATTTGTGTGTTGAAGAATTTCAGAAATTACCACAACAATCACCCAGACTTCAACCAAATGTCCATTGTAGTCCCAAGTCCTATTATTAGAAATAGGACGTGCAGAGAAGCCTTACTGAGTTGTAAGAGAAAGGTTACAGCCATTCCTAATGATAGACAGTGGTACTGAGTGCACCCAAGCAAATTTGCAGATGACACTGAGATGAGTGGTACAGCTGATTCACTAGAGGGAAGGGATGCCACCCAGAGGGACCTTAACAACCTTGAGGAGTGGGCCCTTATGAACCTCATGAAGTTCAACAAGGCCAAGTGCAAGGTCCTGCACCTTGGGCAAGCCCCTGTATCAATTATCAATGTAGACTAGGGGAATGAATGGATTGAGAGCAGCCCTGTGGAGAAGGACTTGGAGGTACTGGTGGACAAAAGATTGAATAAGAGCTGGCAGTGTGCACTTGCAGCCCAGAAAGACAATTGCATCCTGGGCTGCATCAAGAGTGGCCAGCAGGGTGAGGAAGGCGATTCTCTGGCTCTAATGAGACCCAACCTGGAGTACCACATCCAGCTCTAGCGTCCCCAGCATCAGAAAGACACAAACCTGTTCAAGAGGGTCCAGAGGAGGGCCACAAAAATGGTCAGAGGGATTGAACACCTCTCCTATGAGAAAAGGCTGAGAGAGTCGGGGTTGTTCAGCCTGGAGGAGAGAAGGCAGACCTTGCTGCGTCCTTTCGGTACCTGAAAGGGGCTTACAAGAAAGATGGAAAAAGACTTTTTACCAGGACCTATAGTGAAAGGACAAAGGGTAATGGTTTTAAACTGAAGGAAAGTAGCTTTAGAATGGACGTAAGGAAGGAATTTTTTTTCAATGACGGTGAGACACTGAAACAGGTTACACAAAGAGGTTGTAGATGCCCTGTTCCTAAAAACATTCAAGGTCAGGTTGAACAGGGCTTCGAACAACACCATCTAGTGACCGAGGTCCCTGCCCACGACAGGGAGGGGGTTGGCCTAGATCATCTTTAAAGGTCTCTTCCAACACAAAACATTCTATGACTATAATTCTTGCAGTGCCAGATAAGAATAAAGCGTCAGACCCTGGGCAACAACTTTGCCAAAGCAGGAATATAACCGGTAGCATTAGCTTCTAATTTTATAAAGTTTTAGTATAATCCAAACAGCTTCACTTATGTTTTTTTCCACTAGGCCACCATATTGCACAGAAACCCTCAACATTTTTCTCATTCAGCAAAAGGTCTGTAACTTATACTACATTACATTATCACTCACTACCGAAGAGCAGAAAACAAAACAATCACAGATCCTTTAAAAAAAACTGCCTACTAACAGACTGCCTACTAACAAACAACAAAAACCTGCAGTCATCAGCCATACGCAAACAACTTTGATTAAACATTTCAAAAAGACCTGAAGCTAGGACCATTTCTACCCTGTTAGATATTTGTACAAGCCAAACCATGAAAACAAAGTTTTGTCAGGTTATCATTAAAAGTTTTGGCCTTAATTCTTATGTTCACTAGAGGAAGGGGAAAATACATACACATATATTGTTGACTGCCAAGTTGCCTACAACCAAAGGCAAGAGACTGGATTCAGGGGCCTAAGGTTAAGTTGTTGTATTTGTGAAACTAGTCCTTGCAAACCCACGGGAGACTTTTTGAAAAAGTTTATATACGTACACATACAAACACACATAAATATAAACATACATATACATGCTTTCCTAGGATGATTAAAAATTCTCATACATTTTCTTCACCTCATCTCATTCGCAGAGACAGAGAATTAAGTTTATCTCCAAAACTAGACTTGGAAAAGATGGTGCCATGTTGCCCCCACCCTTCAAAGCCAAGGGAGAGGTGGGTCATACATGACCTTATAAGCCATTACTACTTCAGAGTAGCTTCACAAGACACTAGTTTCCCAATAAACTAGAATTAGATTTAGGGGCAAGAATGGAGAAAAATTTCAACTCATTACTTTAATAACAAGAAAACTCTTTTACAAATCAATTCTGTCATCCAAAGGGAGAATGATGGAGATCCTTCAAAGAGAGTAAAGGCAAGCTATTATGGAGAAAGTGCTTGATAGCAGTTCTCTGTAAAGTAAAAAACTAAAAATGTACATAATTAATAAAGTACAAATTAGAACTTGCATTCTAGAAAGGTTCAAATTTGCAGCCTAAATAAGCTGCATTATTTGCATTCTGCTTCTTCCTACAGATTTTAATCAACAAAGAATAATCTGGAGGTAAACTGAAGAGAAACCTGTGTGTCAATACTGATGAAGACACTTTAAGAAAAAATTCCATCTTTGCAACAGTGAACTGGAAACATATTGATCAGTCCAGTCAGTAAGTAAATTCCTAGCCATTCATTGCTTTTATTTCACCACTCTGCAAATATATCTAGTCTAATTGCTAACAGCAAACAGTACCAACCTGAAGAATCAAAATGACCAGAGGTCTACTTCAGTAAAAAAAATTCTAAAGCCTTGATCATTTTATGCATTCGTGTGTGTGTTAATTTACAATTCAAGTACAGTTTATCATTTAAACGCAGACAGAACTGCTATTGTGCAGTCAAGATGACCTTCCACATTTGCAGAAAATATTTATAAGATTAACTATGATATGTGATCTGCATGTGTATTTCACCATCTGTTAATACATAGCCAGTGAACTCAAAAAAGCTTTCTAGTTAACAGCAGCCAATGGAGAAACACATGCAGGCTTTAAGGCTATGAGGTAAGAGAGAGACAGAGAAAACTTCCTCATTTTCATCTATGTTCCTTCACTACTGTTGCAAGACTTCATCACTCAAACATTAAAAAGGAGAAACAGAGAGCAGCTGGGGATCACCATCATGACTTCACATGTAAACATAAGCTGGTTTCCATGCAGAGGTCTTGTCTCAAGATGGAGACCAGAATCTAACCAAAGCTCTCATCAACTCCTAAGGCTTGTAGTGATGTGCAGAATGCTCACGTTATCTCCTCACTAGGAATAAGGATAAAGGAAGCAACAATATAAAAGCACCCTCTCAGATGAGCCAACACGTACCCAGGCACAGTTCCTACTGAACTGGTGAGTAGCTTAATCACACTGACATCCTAATGGAAGGAGTTACCTGGTTATTTACTTTTCACTGTGACAGAACAATTAAGACAGACCTCTGTAAAAAGGACTTGAAACCTAATAGTATCCAAAATACAACATTTCTGATCCAGTTTACCTACATAGAGAAAGAAAAGCTGAGAATTCAAGCAAGCAAAACCCTGTCCAAGAACAATTTTAAGCCTTTATGAATTGCTTAAAGGGGTGCCATTGTTCTGGATGACGTGAAAGTGATTTTTGTGGAAGTATTCATCTGCTGCCAGGCACTAACATGTCAAAGCATGTCAATGACACACCCAGTAGTGTGAAGCCATAGTGAATAAATTACCTTTGCTTCCACCTTACTCACCATTTAGCAAGAATTTGACTATCTCCCCTATGCAGCCCTGTGCATATTTATACCTTCCCATACATCCCTACATACCTTCTACAATGTCATATCTATAGTTAGTATTTCACATTCTCTGTGCTGCTTACCACAAATAAAGACATGAAGCAATCTGCCATTTTACTACTCACTCTTCTGTATGTGCATTAACTTACAAGTATCCATGCTTTTGAGAAGGTGCTTAACTTAATGGCTAGAACATTATTAGAAACACTGCTGTACATACCTTCCCCTGTTGCATTGAACAGTCCACACATCCCACCTGGATGTTTCCATGTTTTGCTCCAGGGATTATCTGTAATCTTTCAAAGTCAGTCCCCAGTACCACAATATCACATCCTGATGCATATGCCTAAAAAAAGAAAAAACAAAGAAGAATTAAGTAAAGCTTTAGCTATTTACAGCATATTGGTGAAGTATGAAACATAGTTCATGTACCCTATCCATGTAGAACACTATAAACAGAAGTACAGAGGTATTTGCAGAGATCAAACAGAGGTCTACATTTTAAATCAAGCAACATGAGTGGCAAATTACTCTTCCTCCATGCTAAGAGGTGCATCACAATGCCTGTGTAACAAGCAAACGATGTTTCAAAACAGAAGAGGCAAAAAACAATGGAGTTATGAAAACATCTAGAGAAAAGAAAAAGCATGAAGCACAAAGTTCATGCAAAGTAGGAAAAAGTAATATGTTTCCTAGACTGGAGACAGCGGCATTTAAAATAAATTTTTTAAAAGGGGGAATAGAACCAATACAAAGCATTTAGTAAGAAGTTTAGTAAAGGAAAAAATTCAGAAGGGTAACGAAATGAGCTTAGTTACAGAAAAGCAAAGCTGTGCTTTCAGACTTGTCAAGTCTCCTGTTACTTGCATTCCATGGATTGATTTTATTTTCTCTGAAATTTATATTGCTACTAAGTAATTTGATATATCGAACACAGAGCCAGCTGAATGAGTACTGCAATGTCCGAGGCAAAATTTCTTCCTATCTTTATGCAAGTTTTGTTAAAAAACTGAGCACAGATTAAAATGGAGAGAAAGACTGAACACCGGAGAAACTTGTGGAAACGGTAGTGAGCAGAATCATCCAACAAGCATAACAACATAGCATTCAAGGTTGAAACTCCTAGAATAAGGAACGAACATCTGTCAAAAAGCTAGAGCCAGGAAGCCAGCAACAAAATTAAGAGCACAAAACCAGTATTCTGTTAGGGACCAAGAGAACAATAAAATGGCCAAACACAACATTTTAATTGGTCAAAAGATTTAAGAGTAGAACAGTCTCACAAAAACTGCAGATGGAAGATTTCCATGTACTGACATAAATGTTCTTGCCTTACAACCAACCCTACTGATTTCTAGTATATTAACTAAAAACACTTTTGACTTGGAAAAAAGCAGAAAAATTGAATGCTGGATTTACAAATTTGAAATCTGATGATCATGTTTTCAGGTGTTTCACATGAAAGAGTACTTTCAGCCAAGCTAGACCTAGACTATCATACCATTACAATACATCAAAATAAATAAATAAAATTAAAAATATGGGGATTTTGGTCCAAAGACAATTTTCCCCACAAAAGGGTTCCCCACAAAACAATCTTACCCAGAAGACTGTGCTCACCATTCTCAGCCAATATTCAGTTATTACTTTCCAATGAGCAGACCACGAGCCACCCTTAAAATAACCTCATAATTGAAGGAAATGGTGTCTAGAATGCTTCGGCAGACTATATATAACAATATATTTATGATCATTTATTATTAGTCAGGTTTTTGAGCCCCTTCCTGTCCTGTCCCCTCTTCAGCTTCAAGAGGAGGTTCAAGCAGTGTAATTCCTCCTGTCAAAAGAGCAGCATTTATTATAAATTGACATATTAAACCGCAGGCTCCAAAGCAGTCTAATTTAAAACTCATTCCAAAACAGGAGATTGAGTACTATTTTTTTATTCAAATGTTAAAGTGATTATTTTGACATCGCAATGACAAGGACTTTGGACATGTTCCTCACAGAACATTTTTTTCTTTAGTTAAAAACCATCTCACCTGGTGACTCACTGATTAAGTCCCTAGCCCACCAGGCAAAGGTTATTCAGGAGTACCATACATACAATTTTTCCCAAAGCCATTTTCTTGAATTTAGTGTACTATATGGAAGCAATTTTAAGAAAAAAAATTTTTAAAGCCCAGTCCTTCACTTCAAAGAGATAACATGGCTTTATTAAAAATGTCTTTAGAAGACTGAAATGCCAAAGACAGTACGAAGCCCACCTGTTTTTCTGTATGCCCCTCTAGGCCTCATCAGCACTTAATAAACTTGCCTTTGGGCAGTTTATTTATATGGGAGATTTCTCCCATATAGGTCTGTCCACTTCTAGCTTCACAGGCAAGCCTGAGATCACGTAGCATCACAACACTACAATATTTCCACCATTGTGAGTATGAGCTAGCATACATACATAGTAAGATGTTACATTAGCAGTGATCCCGAAGTTCGTAAACTAACCATTTTAAATGGGATCAAGAACTCAACCAGTTTTAACATATGAGAAAAAACCTGAGTACACTTGGCATTTTGCACCAGCAGAACTCTGAAGTAACTACAAACACTACACACTAGAATCTTTAGGAGCTGATATGTTCATCAATGTATCAGGAACAAGGACTTAAAATAGTATTAGAACTCAGGTTACCTCCTGCTAACCTGGGCTGTGCTGGGCAGCAGTAGCTTGAAGAGGTATGTAAGCATCCGAGATTTGCCATTTCCTGAAAATTTCTCTTTTATGAATATAAGTTCTTCAAGAGCTATAGCTCCTCCACTCTTTTGCTATGTTTAAACATGGCTATTATTTTATGTTTAATACTCACTTCTTGCACAACTTCATACGCTGTGTATTTAAAAGTTTGTCAAATTGGGGTTGATCTTTCTGAGGAAAAGTTGGGGAACATCTTCTCGTCCTAGTGGTTCTCAGTTCTAACAACTAATTATAAGTGCACTTGTGAATACAGACCAGGATGGGTGTGAGAGAAGTACAATGGTGAGTTGACCCCAGCTGGATGAATGGTGCCCACCAAAGCCCTTCTATCACTCCCCTCCTCAGCTGGACAGGGAAGAGAAACTATAATGAAAGGCTCATGGGTCAAGATAAGAACAGGGAGAGATCACTCAGCAATTACCATCACAGGCAAAACAGACTTGGGTGAATTAGTTTAATTCATTACCAATCAAATCAGAGCAGGGTAATGAGAAACTAAATCTTCAAACACCTTTCCCCCATCCCTCCCTTCTTCCCAGGCTCAATTTCACTCCCAATTTTCTCTACCTCCTCCCCTCCAGCGGTGCAGGGAATGGGGGTTGCAGTCACTTCATCACACTTTGTTTCTGCCAATCCTTTCTCCTCAGGAGGACGACTCCTCACACTCTTCCCCTGCTCCAGCATGGGGTCCCTCCCAAGGGAGACAGTCCTTCATGAACATCTCCAATGTGAGTCCTTCCCAAGGGCTAGAGTTCTTCACGAACTGCTCCACTGTGGGTCCCCCATGGGGTCACAAGTCCTTCCAACAAACCTGCTCCGGCATGGGCTCCTCTCTCCACTGGGCCACAGGTCCTGCCAGGAACCTGCACCAGCGCAGGCTTCCCACAGGGTCACAGACTCCTTCAGGGATCCACCTGCTCTGGCATGGGGCCCTCGCCAGGCTGCAGGTGGGTATCAGCTCCACCATGGACCTCCATTGGCTGCAGGGGCACAGCCTGACTCACCATGGTCTTCACCACAGGCTGCAGGGGAATCTCTGCTCCAGTGACTGGGGCACCCCCTCCCACCTCCTTCTACACTGACCTTGGTGTTAGCAGGGTTGTTCCTCTCACATATTCTCATTCTCTCTGGCGGCAATTGATGTTGCCCTGGATGTTTTATCCCCTTCTTAAACATATCACCCCAGAGGCACTACCACCATCACTGACTGGCTTGGCCTTGACCAGCAGCAGGTCCGTCTTGGAGCCAGCTGGCATAGGCTCTATCGGACATGGGGGAAGCTCCTAGCAGCTTCTCAAGAAGCCACCCCTGTAGCTACCCTGCTACCAAAACCCTGCAACACAAACCCAATACAAGTGCCCTTTTAAAATCTTATTCTTGGAAAAAAAAAATTAATTCCATTCTTACGTTCTGGTAGTTCTCTACATTACCTGAAAAAAATTGGCATTCAGGAGAAAAATATCCCCTTCTGACATCTGTCTATTCAGATGAATTAGATCATACTTGGTCACATTGACATCCCAATCTCCAGTAAGATGTAGAACCACTGACTAGCTCATAAGCCAGTAGAGCTTATCTGTCCCCAAAGAGGTAGGAAGGAAAAAAAAACACACACCACCATTTTCAAAGAGCTTCCAAATATAACTATAGCCAAAAAGAAGGATGATGACTTAGACAATATTTTTGACGTTCAGTCAACATTCGCCTGCAGGAGAACCACAATTTCAAAGACAAAAGGCAAGGGACGCAGATGGGAAGGAAGCTACATATTTCAAAGATCAGAAGTGTCTGATAACTAAGCTGTCTGGCAAATGAAACTGCAACAGACTCCCTTTCTGCCGTTGCCTACCACCCAAATCCCATTACACCTCCCACTGACCAGACACTTTGGGAGGGGAACCTGAATGCTCCCCTCCTCCTATGGTGTCCTTCTTTTGGTTCTTTGCTGTCCCCACTGCAACTCGTCCATTAGACTGTCTCCATGCAGAGAAGTCACATCCTCGTACACACGCATCCAAACCCAGACTCCAGTTCTGAATGAGGTTTCTAAGCAGTAACATCCTACAAAGACATTTCTCTAAAACAAAAGCACAAACCTAACCGCTGGACTAATTTTAGACTTGTATTTTTTTCACCTCAGAAAACTGTATGAGGTATTTTAGTATGGTATAATGGAAGTCAGTACTCAGGAGTAAGGGATATTTTCTATACGCTAACAGCCTCTCAGATACAACAAAATTAATTCTGCCTACCAGTCAACTTTTACCTACTTTTTACTGCAAGACTTGTCCACAATAGCTTGCATGTCACTCATTTCCATTTTGACAAAAGCTACTGAGATTGCATTTTTATAAGCTATGGAAACTAAGAAAAAAAGTAATTAAACTGTTCTATTATGTGTAAGACCAGAACCAATTTCAAAGTATAACATTTCTCATATCTATACTCTTTGTCTACATTAACTGGCAGCACTACCTTGGGGGGGTTGGGGGGGGGGGAGGGGCAGGGGAGGGCACAAAATGCTGTTATACAGTTCAAATAGGAAAGAATTCCTAAATACATATTTAAAAAAATAATAATAATAAAACCCCAACATGCCTTTTTAAAGCGAGCAGAGCCTCTAAGCCTGATCTTTGCAAGCCATAAAAGCCTTTCATTCACCTTAAGAATGTCCTAGAATATTTACAGGAAAGGTGTCTTTGCACAACGGGACAAGTAGGTAACATTGACATTATAATGTTCTTGGAATGTTTAAACAATGCTTTGTTTTCCTGTTACACAAAAAAACAAGACAGAACTAGTTCAAGCTGCATGTACATGGATTTCACTAGCTGTTGACATAGCAAAACAAGCCTGAAATTAGGAAGTGAAAGATGTTTCAGACCTGTAAAAACAAATGATTTTCCATGCAGTACTGGGTTTTCACACAATTTCTACCCATTCTTTTAATCAGATGTCAGCTTTTATTTCTAAAATCATATTTCTTTGGAGAAGATAAACAGATATTTTGACAATAACAGAGTGTCAAAAGCATGTTAGTTTTACCAGAAAATAATATAGACGATTACACTAACTATTCTAATTTATTTCTAAAGTGAAAGCCTGATATACACAACTCTTAAACAGAACGGTACTGGCAAACCAGACTTTCAACAGAAGAAAAGCAAATGAGCAGGGGTCTTGACATTTGAATTGCTTTAGAGGTGCTGTGCTATGTATTTCCCTTATATTCAACCCTCTTTCTTTATTTCTTCTATGTACTGACATATAAAGTTTTTGCCACAGTTCCTGCCACAGCTACAGAAGGACTGACAGATTACTTTGCACAACCTGCACAAACTTTAGTTAACCTACATCTCTTACATGAAGGGCACAAGTACACCTACCACAAACTGCCAGCTATTATCCACAGGTGAATGCAGCGGTATGTGTGTGCACACATGGTTTTTGGGACAAACATACAGACCAGAGAGATACTGCAGAACTCTCCGCAGGGCCCAAGGTCATACAGAACCACCTAGCCAAAGCAGACCAAGGGACCACTTTTAACAGTTCGCAATAACTTGGAAATGTCTTCTCCCCACTATAGCTATACTGGAAGCTTACCCGCTCAACAACCCACACTATATTTTTGCAGGTTTTTGTTTGTTTGTTTGTTTTGCAACTGATTCTGTTACTATATTGGAGGTAATTCTCAAGCCACGTCAAGGCCATTTTTATCACTGATGGGTCTCAAGTGTTCTTACATCCCTTGCAAATTAAATTAAGCAAGTCCCAAAGCTCAGGATGCCAGGGCTCACAATCACATTGACTGATTAAAAATATTTTATAAAAATCCTGTAATAGCTGAATAATATTTCTATCACATGTTTGAAAGTGGAGGTTTACAATAGATATTCTTATGACCTTTACAACCATTTATACCTTAGGGAAGATTCATTTCCTGGTTTAAAAAAAAACTATTCCAAGGAAAAGCATTGTAGACTAGGAACAAAAAACTATTACCAAATAACCAGAAAAACTAACCTTTGTTAATTACATCAGGTACCTGTTTCTTCTGCTGAATTGAGCACAAAAACATAACACATTCTCAGTCTGCAAAGGCTAAATACTGCTTATATGCAACACAAATAGTAACAGGTGGGAGAGGAGTATTCCAGTATTCCCTTGTGTCTCACTTCTCGTTTTCCCCCTCTCCCCATTGGTTCCTCCTCTAAGAAGAATTTACAAAGGTCATTCTTATGAAAAGTAAAGATGAAAATTAAAGGCAAATAAATCTACTAAACAGGTGATACTGTAATAATAACATTTGTATTTTTCTCCTTTGCAGAGAATGGTCAAAATCACGAAGCACAGTCACCATGCAGACATAAATTTGCACTAGTCTGTCCCCAACCCCATTATCGTATCAAAACTTGCACTAGTCTAAGTATTACATTTAAATGTCTTTTTTTAAATTATTTCTTTAATTAAAAGACTAAATTTAAGAAATACTCTTTCATCATCCTTGGGGAAAAAAAAAAAAACAAACAACTTGCTCATCTATCAAAAGTACTTGAATATACTACTTTAAGTGACAAATTGATCGGCCATGCACTTAGAGTCAAGTCTTACAAACTGGACTTTTCATTGAAGTGTAAAGAGGTTTCATTCCCCTCCTTTTTTTTTTTAAGATTAATTCAGTTAAAAAACCAATTCATTTCTTAAGTTCAGAAGATCTTAACTGGAACATGGGGGGAAAATAAGAAGTATCAAAAAGGTTTCCTTCCCTTTTCTAAATTATAATCAAGAAGCAGTTGTAAACAGTGTAATTTCGTGAGTGACTCTCATGACCAGTCAGTTTTCTTGACTATTGATATACATGGACTTCTAAACACAATTAAAATGTTATATATTTTCTAGACAGATTAGTAACAATTTTGTTGAGCCACAGAAACCACTTTTAATTATCAAAAAATGTTACGAAGCTGGAAATAATAACCCAATATCTTTGGAAAATTCAGAGTGATCTTGACCAAACTACCCAAAAAAACCACATTCCCCAAGTGCTTTTCAACTTAACCTTTGAAGTTCACAGTTTTGTCAATTGTACAAAGCAAGTCTCAAGACCAGGATGAGTTTAAGTGCATACAGAAAAGAAATCTGTCCAGAAAAGATTCTAGCCACACTGAAATAAACCATGCAATTTATCTTTCTTTCCCAAATTTCTACCCCTACAAACAACCACTCTTCTGTAACTTCCACTACCAGTCTTGGACTTCTGCTTGTAGAATTGCTCTTGCTCTTAGTGATTATTTTTCCCTCTTCTGATACTTGGGAGGGGGAGAAACCCAGAGAAAAAAATATTACAGAAGCAGAACTGAATAAGCAAAATTTCACAAAGCCAGCCCATCACAAAAGGCACAGCAGTGCTGTTTACTCAATAACTTAAACACAGGTTCAGTAATAACTAGTACAGCAGTATCCTATTTGAACTCCATCAGCTTCTTAAACAAATGGGGTTTTACTCAAATATTTCAGATCTGAAAACAACAAAAGAAAGCAAAGGATGTAGTCTACTGTGGCCAAGTACAGGGAAAATAAAACAATTTGACTTCAGGAGAAGCACATAGAGAGTAAACAGTTAAATTCTGACTTTTGAGGGCCGAGTTCTCATTCATTTAGTGTACCATACGCTATTATCACTCACTCTCAGCAGATAAACAACAGGCATGCTTCTTATGATATCTTGATGCTTATGAGCCTTTTTCTATATATAAATAAAAGACATGCCAAAACCTCTTTATCAGCATTCTCTCTAAGGAAGCTCAAGCTCCACTTAACACTTCGCATCCTAAAAAAAGGCCAGAACAAGAAGCCTTTGCCACCTGCACACCATTAGGATGACAAGTATCTCAAATACCATTTTAAAACGGAACTGCACACATTCAAAAAGGTGCATGCAATTCAGTGTGTACAGGCACTTTTCACAAGTTTTGCTTCCTATTTTTCAGAGTTTAGGAGAAGAATCTGCTATTTTTAGCATAAGAACATCATATTTTAGAACTTTTCACCTTAAATATTTAGTACAGCACATCAGACAATATTCTGGGCCATACTGTATCAAAACAAATAAATCAACGCATTACTGACCAAGTTCTCTTGTCCGACAAAGGTAACTATGCTGTATGTGACTGCACAGTATATAACCCTGAAACATCAACTCCTGTGAGTTCTCAGCCACGAAAACTGGAAGCACAGAAGTTTGCCGAGACATGGGTTTTTTCCATTTCTAAGATATCATTCAACAGTATTTTACTTATTAATGCTTGTATCATGACTTCAGATATTGAAAGTGTCCGTTTTTCTTGTTGGATTTGCTATAGGTTAAGTCCACCATTTCTTTCCAAAAAGGCAGAAGTTAGTTTCAGTACCTTTCACTTCTTAATCCTTCTGGGTAATCTCAAGAATTTAAGATAACATTATAAAATGAGTAGCAGGAAAACAAAACAAAAACAGAAAAAACACCAAACCAAAACCAAAAAACCCTGAAGCAGTCGAGGATATCTGTTATTTTTAAATCTGAGGAAAAGAATTCCATTAATAACCTCCGGGGGTAAAGGACAAAACGAAGCAAGATGAATGTGTCTAGAGGAAACACTGTTACTATATTTATGTCAAAATAGCTCTTGTAAAAAAGAAACCATAGAAACAGTTACTGAAAACAAGACTTCCCAATCATTCCTTTCTCCCCAAAAAGAGATTCTTACTACTCTTATCCAAGTGTTAGAGCTCCAACACTTTTGGTAAGTTAGGCCATAACAGGTGGAGAAGGCTTCAGTGACATTGATAACTCAAATTATTTTTCTCAAAAAAAAAAATTATACCAAAACGGGAAACTTACAAGAATATACTTGGAAAGCTTACTAGTGATTCTGCAATTCTGTGATTTCCCTATAAAGCAAACCTCCTTGTCTCTTAGCAAATGGTTTCCCATCACCGGTGGGTCTTTAATGTTTCTGGATACGTAAAACCAGAAAGTTTGGCGCAGCTGGGATCAGAAGTCCCAACTGCTGCAATTTAAGAAGTCTTCCAACATGAACTTACTTACAGGGTTCTTTTTTTTTTTTTTCGGAAGCAAGCCCGTCACCAGGCAAGGCTGTAGACAACTGGACTTTGCAAAGCCAGCCTAACGCTGTGGAAGTGGCTCTAGGGTGCTTCGCCCTGAACGCCGACCATACCCCACCTTTCCAGCACTGCACTGCTGCCGCGCAGCAAAGCTGCGAGTGCCCAGCTGAATTTATCTGTGTACGCCAGGCGGGACAGAAAAAAAATTAGTTTCTTAATTCTTGCATCTCTATCTACCGTTCCTCTATCAAACTCAAAACCACGCTATGCTGTAATTAGGGGTGGCCAGAAAAAGTAAGGTTAAAAATACTCAAACGTGCACTGCAAAACTTTGCTGTCTCTTATTTCACCCCTCTCCCACGGAAGGCCGGAGGGGTGCTTTTCAGAGGGAGGGTGGGAAGACAAACACAACAACGGAACTTTGTTCACAAAAGTGAAAGGGAGGAACCCGGACACTAATAAAAAGCTTTAGTCCTTGCTAAATACCGCAAGTGGTTTTTCTCCACCCCAAGTATGAACATGGACAGGGCGTACAAAAGTGCTTTCAAAACCTTAACGCCGAGGCAGGGCGCTTCAAGACCTCCCGCAGCCGTGACCCGTACGGGCTTCGCTGGGACTCCGGCGGCACACCTGCGTGGCAGCGAGCGCCGGAGCTCCCTTTGACGCAAAGTGGCAGGTACCGGCTGCCGTTTACGTAACCTTTTACCAAAGCCACCACGCTCCTGCCTCGGCGACGCCCCCACCCCCACCCCGGCGCGGTACGTGCCCGCCCGCCTCCGCCGGGCACGGCGCTCGCCCCCGCCACCCGCGCCCGCACCCCCGGGGTTCGGGAGCCGCCGCCGCTCCGGGAAGCTCGGCAGCCCGCCGGCCGCGGGCAGGTGTGCCGCAGGCCCCTCGGGGAAGCCCTCCCCCGGCGGCGGGCAGCGACGTTACCGGGCGAGCCGAGCCGTCCCGCTCCGAGGGCCGCCGCCGCCGCCGCTGCCGCCGCGCCTGACGCAGCCGCTGTCGGCGCCGGGTGAGGCGCGGGCCCGGCGCGGGCACTCACCGTGAAGGGCTGGTCATGCAGGCTCCCCACGGAGAAGCAGTTGTCCCCGGGGTTCACGGCCCCCGTCAGCACCTGGTGGAGGTTCATGGCGAGAAGACGCCGCCGGCCCGCCGGCCCCTGCCGCTCGGCCGCCCCTCGTCCCGCGGGCGGAGGCGGCGGCACATACTGCGGGGCGGGGCGGAGGGGAGCGGAGCCGAGCCGAGCCGGGTCGGGCCGGGCCGGGCGGGGAGGCGCAGCGCCCCCTGCCCGCTCCCTTCCCTGCCCCGCCGCGGCGCCGCGCCGGCTCTCGCGAGAGCCCGCTCCGTGGCGTCACCCTCACCTCCACCGTCACCGCTGCCGTCACCGCTGCCGCCCTACGCATGTGCGGCCGGCCCGGGGGCGGGGCGGTGCTGGGCGCGGAGGCGGGGGGGCGGAGGGGGGAGGGCAGCCGCTCTGTGGGCAGTTGCGCTTCTGGCCTTCCTCGTGACACGAGAAAAAGCAGTGGGAGCCATCCTAGGATGGGTATCACTTTACGCGCAACTTAGGAGCGGGATTAGTGGAGGCTAGTTTGCCCCCAGGTCAGGCCCAAGTGCGATGGGGAGTGTAACCTGCGCGTTCAGGTGACAGGAGGTCCTTCAGCACCACCCCACCAGGGCACCTCGCCATCCAAATAGCTCTTCACCCCTAAATGGAGTGAAAGATTGAGGTGTCCCCCAGTTGTGAGACAGCATGGCCATTCCCTCTGCTACACTGAAAGCACTTCATGCCTTTTTATTATTATCTCTTTCCACTGTAACTGGTTTTTATTACTCCATCAAGCTAGTTTTTAGTATTCAACCAATTTCTCATAGAAACTTCAGCATTACTCGTGTTTTCCCTTGTAAATTACAGCTCCCACACCAATTTTCATTCTTGCGTTACCCCAGTATCAAATACTAGAGCCTCTTCCTGCTCACCAGCTGTTCCAAGAAATAGTATAAGATCAAAATCCTTTCATGATGTATAGGCAGAAGCTATGTATCACACCCCACAATACTGATGAGGAGATACTATGTATCCACACGTGGCAATGCCTGGCCTGCTTGTGTTACCTTTCCAGCCCTGTGTAAGCAAGGTCGACCTCATACCCTTTCGGGCATGGCATCTCACACATTATTCTAGCAAATATAAGCCTTGCATCCTTTGAAAAACAGATTGAAAAGCATCTCACCGTAACACCAGTTGCTGCAATAATTCAGTCAAAGGAAAGAAGGGTTCCCTCTATTTTCTAAAGCCTTCTGATGTGTGAGATTTGGCACTGTGCATATATAGACATTCTTTCAAAAAGCCATGGTTTCCTCATGCTGGTTATAAACTGCAGTCACCCTAATCACTTCTGTTTTGGAAAGGATCAAAAAGCTTCTCAAATTATCCTATCAATGAGTAGTGATCTGATTCATGCCAGGAGTGCTTATCACTGATAGGTGATCTTATCGTTCTGTCAGCTGCAGAGTCCCATAAAGTAACTTTAGTGGATTTTTAAGTCAACAAAAATTATCTACATTGGGTTCTAAGCAAGAAGGTGAATTATGACTGAGAAGAGAAAGAGGCCTTTCTTTGTGATTTTTCAGCACAGCCGACTGCTTCCGGGCTGAGACGGTGAACTGCCCCGGCTTTGGCTGCAGCCAGCTGATAATTCTTCCCACAAGGACCGCTCTGGAATACATGGGACAGAAAAGGTCAGAGATCCTGCAGAACCATATGGGTTCTTTATTCACTGCACAGGTGTAAAGCACATAGGATTTGCAGTACGATGGGATAGCAGGGTAACAGTAGGCAGCCGTCCCAGACCCCAGTCTGAGGAAAGTGAATAATTGAGGAAGAAGCAGAAACTCAGGACACCAAGGAAAAGAATGAATGGAAGAGTTTTACTAATAACTGCTTTTTAATCAGTATCTAATTACAACACAGTATGATGCGTCTACAACTGACACACCCTAACATGCTGATATGGTAAGAAAATACAGAATTTCTCATTTCCTTCCAAACTAGATTTGGTCCATGTGACATTAGTGTGTTTGGCTTACTTCATAACAGAAAGGACATTACCTTTTACCCTTTCCTCAGTGGATAGAGTGAGAGCCTATGTAATGCCACGACAGGCACATGCATCCGTATCCTGGCTCCCATCCCCCAGGGATGGGGCCTTACCTTCCCCCTCCCACCCTTACTGTCTGCAGTGAGCTGTAGCACAGGAGCTCTCACCCCTCGCCGCTGATTCCTGACAGTGTGGCTGTGCCTCCTTGCTGGGGGCAGCAAGAGCAGCCACCAGAAGTGGGACTTGGGCACAGGTGTGGTGTTCCATGGAATAAGTGGAACTTCCAATGGAATAGGTGCCCGTTCTGACTTCTCTTGCCACATCTGTTAATTTCGCTACAGACACACTATGTACTGTATATTTTCTTATAATATCAAAGTGAATGCATTGTTGGACACTGACAAATTTAATCTCTGGCCTATGCAGCTGCATACTGCAGGCGTTGAAAAAAAAAAGCTTAGAATGGTTCAGTACAATCGACAGTATATTTATACATTGTCTTGACAAAAACACAGAGATCGTTTTTGCTCAGAATTTCAAAACTTGACAGTTATTGGAAGGTAAAAAAAAAATCTCAGAAAGCTAATAACCACCAAAAGTATTTCCTGCGCTTTTTGTCATTTTACGTATTTTTCTTACCTTCTCAGTAAACATATTTTTCCAAAAAGCCCTTTGTTTTGCCTTCCACTCAGAAGTATCTAAAAAACAGAAAAGGCATTGAGTTTGCAATGGATTACAAAATACTGTCACAAGCTCCTTTCCCTTGTTTTGCCCCCTAACATCAGAAAAATCTTCTTTCTTGGAGTCTTTCAGGAGCTGTAATTCTTCTCACAAGCTGCTGACTCCCATCTTTCACAACTGCTGCTGAACATGCTTGCTCAGTCCTTGCCTTTGGCTTTTTAAAGGGGCATTGTACACAATATTGTGAAAAGCAGAATAGCAGAAGACAGGAAAGACTCTCCCTTCCCAATGTTTTAACACAGAGCGGCTGTGGCTGTTCTGAAAGTCTGCCAGAATGTCGGCATTTGTGCATGCATAGAAGGGCTTGGAGGTGAACGATTTACTGCTTTTTGGTTATTGACCAAAGTGTTACTTTTTCAATAACAACTAGGCCTCTGAATGCTCAAAAAAAGCAATACCAAGTATATACATACACATTTTTAATTAGTAAATCCTGCTCGTATTTCCCTAATAATGTCCGAGGAAAGCCCAAATGAGAATTTTAAATCCTACTCCCACAAGTCTCTTCCAAATTCAAAATTGCACCTCTGTAAAGCAAATCGATATTAGCAATACTCTTTGATGTAATGCAGTAAGAAATTGACATATATTTGTAAATTATTTCACTTGCAGAAGTACAATGACATACTTCATTTTCTTTCTGCACAATAAACATCCACGAGTCACTCATTAACAGCAGTGAGCTCACTTATGTCAATGATACACAGGCAGCTTTGAAAGAAGCCGGCATTTTAAGTGGCATGTTTAGAATTTATCTACAGTACTAGAAAATGTTGGTTTCTTCCCTGATTTCTTAATAATAAGCTACAGGCAGGTAGCATTCATTTGTTTTGATTCTTTTTTTTTCCCTCTGAAATTATTTATCATCTGGAATTCATTATATTTTAACTTGCTTCTTACAAAAACAATGCACTGCAGCCGGGAACAACGGTTCCACCTCATATACTCTTTGACCTTGTCTTTGTGGCCCTTGATCTTTCTGCAGGGTTTCTTTGGCTTGTGAATACCCAAGGCAAAACCTGACCTTAGCAAGGTCAAGACAAAAAAACCCGTACAGATCTCCCCAAGATCTGGAGTTCCCCCTCTGTGCCCACACTGGGAGTCACTCGAAGAAGTACATGATTCTTTCCTTGAGCTTTTATGACATTTAGCAGTGTAAAGAGAGTCAAAACACAGTGTGGCATCTTGGGAAACATGAAATGCATAAATACATAAACATTGAGACTTAGTAGTACAGTCCTAAACAGCTGACCACTTCATGAAACCTTTCATTGCAAAAAGCTTGCTTAGTTCATGTCTTCAGTACCCCCTGTTTTATATCGGTAGCCTGCAGGTTAGAATGATGTTTGCTTCTTTTTTGTACTGTTCTGATTTGGTGAAAGACATTTTGTAACAGCTCATGTTGCTGTCACATCTCTTAATATGTACAGTGCAGTACATTCTCTTTCACTTCACTGATCTGATATAACCTTTTACTTGGTGAAGGAGATACATGCTGCCTGTTATCCTTTCTTACACGAGATTAGTAAAGATATTTTGATTTATTCAGTTCATGTTTTATTTGGCTTTTGGTGATAATTCCATTTTATAAGCGCAGAGTATCATCAGTGGCTGTTACTAAGGTAAAAGCCAACCATTACTAGATCCTTCAGGCTCGCAAATTAACAGTTAACAATTAACAAGCTTTAAAAATCTCCATTCATATTCAGAGTTTTACATTCATTTCACAGACTGAGATGAAAGCTGCTTTTGAAGAAAATCATGACAGGGCTGCTGGATAATACATTAACTGCCCAGTCTTTCCCTGCGTATTTATAAAATAATCTGTGATCACTATACACAGATTTAAGCCAATGGCCATTCAAATACTGGGAAAGAAAAATATGAAACACACCAGCCTGTTGTCTCCTCTTGCAGTGTAACTCAAATATAAACCATTTTCCCCTCAAATGCATACACCCCTCTTACCTCACAGCCACTCTGTGAGGTAGTCTCACTTTTTGTTCTTTTACTAGCAGTTTTAGTGGTATACAGTGAAACCTCATGGGTTGTTTCCTTTTCTGCTTGCTACATTTCAGAAATAAAGCCATGCTCCTCCTCTGCTCAGCCATACATACACACAAATGCAGGGTGCCGGACCAGTTAGGCATACTTGCTTTCTTAATATTACCTTCTTCATAATGATTTTATCCCCCAAAGTAGAGAAGAGAAAGCAAAAGCAACCAAATAAAAGAGAGTTCATCTTTGTGTTACTGCAAATTCCTTCTATCATTTGGTGGCATATTCATAGCTCTGTAGCAATATAAAAAGCAAAGGAGCTCAGACTAATAAAACACTAACATTTCAGCATGGTGGTAGATTCACAGCTGACTGCCATATGCCGAGCAGAAAATGGCAGTGCAGTTACTGATTTTGGGTGGAACTAACCACACTGAACGAGGCTTGAAAATAGCTATTAAAGTTGCTGTCTTTCTTATCACTTGATCACCTGTATGTCATCTGTTTTTCTTGAACTGGTAATAAAGGGGTTGTGTTTTTATAGGAGAGAACAGTACTGAAACATTCTCCATTTTATAAATTACAAATTGTAAGATTTTTTAACATAGTTGTTGACAGGATCTAAAATTTACACATGCATATTTTAAGACATATTAAAGGGGCATGGGTTATCTGTCAGTACCAGACTTCATATGTTTTGCAACTAAAGAAAATAACTTTTTTACAAGACTTTTTTAAAAAAAGAACACACAATTTCCTTGTATAAATTTTGCTATGGGTGTAAAGTGTCGCTGTCTTTTATGAAGACACTGACTTTCCTGCAACAGCATGTGGTTTTGTGATGTAAACTGCTTAATCTGCCCAAGAGCAATAATGCTTTCTCGTGACTCTTCCTCCACCGCAGATTGTACACTCCACCTCAATGGACTGATTTTATTTACTGCTGAGTCAATATTTACCACTTCGCTATGGCCTGCAGTAGTTTTAATCCCTGTCTGAGCAACTGAATGGTACCAGGAGCTTTTTAAAGCATTTAGGCCTTAATCCTGTCATATTCAATGAGTTTATACTGAAAGTTAAGGGTGCTCAACACCCGAAAGTGCTAGAATGAAAGTCTGATTGCAGAAACCATGTGTAACAGAGCAGCTCTAAGAAATACCATGTACTTTTCCATTTAAAGTTTGATTCTTCTTGTAGCATAACATTTGTTTCTTCAATGTCATTATTGTCATATGTTAGTATTTCATTGCAGAGACTCATCAGAAAACATTATTGCTGTATAAAACACTTGATTTCACAGGTGAGAGTTGGCATAGGGAACAGCAAGGTTTCCTCATCTGTCCTAGCTCCTGTTAACAGGTGGAGTTGCAAAAGTGAATGTAAATGTAATGTGTAGGGGAAAAAAAGGGACTATGCAGAATAACCGCGGCAGACAAATATCTGTCTCAGGTGTTTTGATAAGATAAAGGGCTATCTGATGTTGCGGATAATCACACATCAATAGCTCTTTGGTGGAGCAGGCAGCAGCATCACTGAAAAGGGGGAATATATGCTTTCACAATTACTGGGGCAGGCGCCAGAGGCAGAGACAGCTGCCTGTGTGGTGGTTTATGTGGGAATGACAGCAGGGGAGATTTTCCTGGCATATACGGATGGTGAATGAGGAGGAAGCTGGACATATTTTATTTGCCTAGGCCTTGGTTATTACTGTTTATTGCTTGTATTGCAATAGTCGTATAGGACTTGACCAGGCAATGGGAAAATACTGTGCAAGGCAGGGCATGTATAAAACCTGGAAGATTAATTTTTCACAGTGTTGTTCTACCCCCACAGAGCAAGTAACAGGATATTTTCCATGCACATGTGAACAGAAGGGATCCTGTTGTACCAGAAGCACACACCTGAGAAGGCACCAAACCTAAGAGAAAGAGAGAAATGAAATAAAAACAGCTCTCTAGAAGCAAGTGTTCTGTTCTGCTTTGGTACACTAAATCACTTTATATATACAAACTCAGATCCAGGCATGGCTATTTCAGTCTTTTTTTCCACATTAAATACATTTTTTGTAAGCACTTTACTCTGTCAGGTTTTCAGGCAATGATTTAAAACCACAAAATCTGCCTGAACAACACTGATATTAAAATGCCAACAGGGCAAATAAAAAACAGCTGTGCAAAGCTTTATTCAATAAATACAGTTAGCTCACATGTAAAAAATTGTAATTGGTTGGGGTAGGCAGCTGTATGGTAGAGATGATGCCCTTAAACACATTTTTGAGGAAGATAAATAAATTTCTCTTCTGCAATTCCGGTGTCTTAATCTGTATGTTCACTGCTGAACTTCCATTCCAAAGGCAACTGTGATTCAGCGGCACTGATAAATAAAGTGTAGTGCTTTGTCAATACCAATGGCTACAAGGAATTTTTGTTCGAAATCTACATCAAGTATATTATCTCTATTTTTTCTAGGGGGCCTGGCAAATATGATTACAAGGCAAAAGAGAATCATTCTGTGTTTGCTTTTACATCATACTCTGTCTTCTTCTTAAATAACAATGGAAAGACACAGCCTTGCCTCAGGAGGGGAGAGCAATAAGATTGATAGTAATTGGATATAATCTATAATTAGGTTCTGTGTTTAAACATATCAGTCCAGAAAGGAAAATAATAAAAATAAAAAAATCAGCACGGAAAAGCCTAAAACTGGAAGTTCAGTCAGGGAAATTTCTTCCTGCTCTTGAATTCCCCATAAGGATTGAACAGTCTTGCTTGCCTTTTTGGGATTATGTGTGTGCACATGTGTGCACACATGTGCATCCACATGTGTGCGTTTTTGTGTGCAAGAGACTATGGATCATCACTAATTCATGTTACTCAGCGTGTTTTCAGAAAGCATAGCAATCAGCAAGCATTACCTGAAATATGAGGAGATAAAAATCTATAATTATTTAATTGCTAGATGATTAAACCAAAAGCTCATCACCCTTTGGTTTACAAGATTTTTACCATTCTGAGAATTCACACTGCTTTCATATTAGACAAGAAGAGGTGTCTAATATAAAGTGGATTTTTTTTCCTAGATGTAGCACTACAGTTTTTGCATTAACACAAAACGACTATCTGATAAATCAATATTTCATTATTTTAATGTGCTATATAATAAGCAACAGAAAATATGAGGCAATATATCAAAACCATTAAAATTGGAAGTTTGGTTTTGATCATAGGTAGATTAAATTTACTGTGACAACTGTAATTTTCCATTGAATAGTTGATACACATGTAATGGAAAATGAGTGTCTTCAGGAAAGTGCCAGTGAAATATTATATTTGGTTTCAGAACTGCTAGCATAGTTTTACAACTGTCATCTTCAATAACTTACAACCCCCTAAGCAAAAGAGGGCTCAAAAAAATTTTTAAAAACCCTCGAAGTCTTTAACAAAGCAATGTATCTGTTTTACAAAATTATGTAGGTACTTCTCGGGGGAGGGGGGTGAATGAAGTTCATATTTCATATTTTGTAATCTACATGTTAATTCTGACCTAGTTTTAGTTATAAAAACTTTGAATTTATGGAGTTCAACTTAAATGCTACCACTGTATTCTTTTTTATGAAGACATATTGTGTAAAGAACAAAAATGCATTTTATGTTTGTGAAATATTAATGGTTACAAGCCCACTTAGCATAATATTATATTAAATAAAATAATATAAATGGAAGAAATTTAAAGTTTCCTAAGAGAATGAAAGACGAGTGGATTTGCTGCACAACTGTATAATGTCCACTGGTCAGGTGACAGGAAGGAAAATGGAAATTAAAGCATAATGCAAACCATGCACTAAATGTAACAGCTGCTAATTTTATTGGTTTTTGGGAAATCTAATCAGAAAAAAATATCTACAAATAATTTAATTCCT